>NC_054710.1:23140544-23230062 GCF_016097555.1 Gigantopelta aegis
TTACGTAACGCTTAGGGGGTGGGGGGTGTAAGTCCAAGCGTTATGTGGCGTTACAAGGGGTGGGGGGGATGTATTGAACAGCGTTACGTAACACAATTTTGTTTTCTCTTAAACGTGCCATGTCATGACAACAATACATAACAGGGCCGCAGATAGCATGAGGGCAGGAGAGGGGGGGGGGGCGGGGCAACTGCCCCCAGAAAAAAATTCGGAAAGCATTATAGAAACTTAAAGAAATTTCTCTTCTTAACCGTCTAAGGAGTTTTAGACCATTAACTACTCAGTTGTCCCCATTCACACACACCCCCCCCCCCCCCCCCCCCCCCCCCCCCCCGCAACCAAAAAATGCTAACTACGGCCCTGCATAATATATTTTTTTTAGGTAAATGTTGAACCATCTTTTTGGACAACTCTGTGTGAGCTCGTCCGTACCCTTCAATTAGGGTCTGGTATAATGTTTCTTTGTCAACCATGATGTTTCTTTGTCAAACATGATGTTTCTTAGTCAACCATGATGGTTATCAATTAAGATGGCGCAAGTGAAAACCCGTGGGGTTTATTTTTTTTATTTTTTTTTTTCCATCGTACAGCAATACGTCACTTTAATGACGTCACCGTAGTACACATGCGTATAAATAAACATTGCCACATTGCTTTATCTGTGTGTTGGGAGACGGGGTATCTCCGAGCGTTACGTAATATTTTGGGGGTGTATGGTCTAGCGTTATAGGGCGTTACAAGGGGGTGGATGGGTGTCTAATTTTGACAATAATAGCGTTACGTAATATTTCAACGGCCCCTATATACATTTTTGCTGTGAATATAAACAGCCCTCGTTAGTACTTTTTCATGCAAATCAAATATATATATTGTCATATAATACTTTTTTGGGTCAAAAATTAGGTCAACAATCCGTGATTGAGCGTCTTTAATGCTTCCGGGTCTGAAAGTAAAGTGTCAAAATTATGCGAATCGTATATCGGCCAACATAATTTTTTATAATTATTAAAATTATTATTTACTTAAATTTTCCCCTCAACCTCCTGGAATGCTTACTATGGCTGAAACTCAGGCCAGTCCATTTAATTTCCGAACAGTATATGTTTTTGTGCACCTAGCGAAATGACCAAAGGGAACCTTGCAGCTGTTACTTAACTTTTTCGAGACTTCTATCGACTGCGATGCTGATTTAAAACCGATTACTTTGTATCTTTCAAACACCAACAATGTAGGCCCGTTATCTTATTATTTTCTTCCAAAAACAGTGACATGATTAGGAAACATGTCTTTATAAATTTTCTGACAAACAATTACAGCTTTTGCACGAACGATCTGTCGTTTATGTTGATATTGGTTTTGCATAACCGACAGACGAACGACAAAATCTTTCGTGCCAAATTTTGTCCCCACCAAAAGTCTGAACAAAACAAGACTCTCTACTGCATGTTCTCCTGGGTAATTATAAATTAATATAAACATACCTGGCGTGGTGGTTGGCGTCGTGGTTGGCGTGGTGGTTGGCGTGGTGGTTGCTGTATTTAGAATAGATTCTGGAACAGAAAACATTGCATGGTCAGATGTGGGGATTGTTTTGTTGGTTTGGTTTGTTTTTTTCACAGTTCTTTTTTGTTTTTGTCTTTGTGTGTGTGTGTGTGTGTGTGTGTGTGTGTTGTGTGTTTTGTTGGTTTGGTGGTTGTTTTTGTTTGGTTTTTTGTTGTTTTTTGTTGTTGTTGTTGTTTTTTGTTGTTGTTTTTTTTTTTCAGGTGAGGGTAGGGATAACCATTAAAGAAAATATACTAATTGTAAAACATATGATTTCTGTAACGTCATTCGGATTTATTACATAGTAATTGTGTCACAATTTCACCTTTAATTTGACACATTTTGCAGTCTCATAGTAAAACAACCATATCTTTTCAGGTTGGTATCTAAATAAAATACTTTGATATTTGCTGTGGATAAAGACATGTAATATAGAAAGAAAGAAATGTTTTATTTAACGACGCACTCGACACATTTTATTTACGGTTATATGGCGTCAGACATATGGTTAAGGACCACACAGATATTGAGAGATGAAACCCGCTGTCGCCACTTCATGGGCTACTCTTTTCGATTAGTAGCAAGGGATCTTTTAATGCACCATCCCACATACAGGATAGCACATACCACGGCCTTTGATATACCAGTCGTGGTGCACTGGCGGGAGCGAGAAATAGCCCTATGGGCCCACTGACAGGGATCGAACCCAAACTGACCGCGCATCAAGTGAGCACTTTACCACTGGGCTATGTCTCGCCCTCCCAGATGTTTAGTTTTTTTTTTTTGCGTAGGCCTACGACTAACGATACATTTACCTACAGATGCCTAACTAGTCGGGATTGTCGACGTTTAACACGCTTCTGTTACTAAAATAAAGTAATGCATAAGCTTATTATCATTCAGTACATGTTTTTATTAATTTTTTATAACTTATTTTCATTATTGTTTTTATCTATTTACCCTACGTCGCAGAGAACGGTCAAGCGTTCTCGTTACACGAGCTTGGTAAATAGTTTTGACACTGCGGTTATTCGGGGGGTGCCCGTCACGTGACTCAAAATAATACGTCACACCTCTGCTCTCCATATAGCCGTTATTTTTCTCTGAATTATGGACCGTCGACATAATTCAATTATTTTTATAAAATATCAATAAGCGGAATATGCTGGTTATGTAGAGAGTTGAATAAAGTACTTTCACATACAAATCAAATATATATATTGTTATATAATACTTTGTTGGGTAAAAAATTAGGTCAGCCGTCCGTGATTGAGCGTCTTTAATGCTTCCGGGTTTGAAAGTAAAGTACCAAAATTATGCGAATTGTATATCGGCCAACATAACCTTTTATAATTATTAAAATTATAATTTACTTACATTTTCTTGATTAGAATATGAGTATCTGTAAATCCAATACATTTCTTTTCATCCTAATGTTTCGTAGTAGCTGAATATAGATTGGTTGAAAAAACAACAACAACATTCCCCAAAGCACCCCCCCCCCCCCCCCCCCCCCCCGGAATGCTTACTATGGCTAAAACTCAGGCCAGTCCATTTAATTTTCCGAACAGTATACCTTGCAGCTATGTTTGTGCACTATTTCGAGAACACTAGCTGATTTCAAAATATAACGGAACATTTGTTAATTTAAAATAGAACAGAAAATCCCTGAACCCCTAGATTGCCAAAATAAAGCAATTTCGAAAGTGGCATCGGCTTAAATGGACCATTGTATACCAAGAATGAGAGCCAAAACAAAAAAAAGAAGGTCATATCTAATTTCGACAGTGGCCATCTTGGCATACGCGTTCACATTCATTATACGCCTAAAGGGTATGTTCGATTTACGACAAATTCATTATGATAAAGGTGCTTTGGTGAACTTTTGGTAAGTCTCAAAACCCATAGGACAAAAAAAAGTGTCTGAAAATGGCCTTAAATTTGAATGTATACCAAAATAGCCAAAACAAAAAATAGTCATATCTAACCATCTAGATATCGATATAAATAGGCTTTGTTGTAATTGACCATCTTTAGCCAAAACCATTTTACCAAAACCTCTTTCTTTTCGTAGATCATGCCTGACCACCTAGATGTCACAATCACTGCCTAAATATGAAGAACAAATATTTACTTTGTAAATATGTGGTAGGTTACCCCCTAAATAGGGGGTCGGAAATAGCCAAAATAGCGATAAATGGGTTAAATTGACTATTTTACGTAAACCTCCCAAATTAAAAAAACCCCTCTCACCATCAAGATGTCACATTCATTGTCTAAATATGAAGAAAAAACATTTACTTTATGAATTTGGAGTATGTTACCCCCTTACTAGGGGAGTCTAAAAATAGGCCAACTAATAATAAATGGTCTAAAATTAACAACCGCTACATCCTAAATTGTTCAAAGATAATTTCTTTCCCAGTAGATGTCAAATTCATTGCCTGCTTGTAGAAACATGTTTCTTTTGTGAATTGGAACTTCTTTTTAATATCCCCTTAACCCACTTCTTGCAAATTTCTTTATCAAAATGTACAATTACAAAGTGTTAGACGAAATGTACAAAGTGTCAGACGAAATGTACAAATGTATACCGAAGTTGCTGATTGAAATTTTAACAGTCACCTAACATGTGTCAATGTAGTATAAACCATGGTGAAAGTAAGGTATAGTCAAATTGTAGGAACAATTTGGGGTGGGATTTAGCGCTCGCCTGAGGTGCTTGCGTCGTAGGATCGAACCACCTCAGTGAATCCGTTCAACTGATTGGGCTTTTTGTCGTTTCAACCAGTGCACTACAACTGGACAAACGTTGTGGTATGTGCTTTCGTGTTTGTGGGAAAGTGCATATAAAAGATCCCTTGCTGTATTAGGACTACGAATCAGAATAACTAAATGTTTGACATCCAATAACCGAAGATTAATTAATCAATGTGCTCTAGTGGTGTCGTTAAACAAACCAAACTTCTTCTTGTAGGAAAATACAGTATGTGGGTATAATGGACTTCACATTCCCACCAGGTTTTCTGCCAATGGGAAAAACGTTATTGAAATTATGATGGCATTATTACAACTTGATATAGCTGGAACATTCAAGGTTATGACTTAGTTGAAAAACTGCCAGCTGATGAGTACAAGAAACATAAGAAGGTGGCCAAGGAAATGACTGCAATGTGGCTTCAGTGGAACAATAAGCAGAACAATCTCTCAAAAGAAAGATTGAATACAAAGCAGATGGAGAATTTGAACATAGAACGGACAAAAAAAACAAGGATCTGGCAGATTTAAAGCTGAGTGGCCCATTCACCTGTCCAAAACAAGTAAAAAAGATTTTGAAACTGAAACAAAACAAAGAAGATCAGAAGGTTGAGATACTATACATAGAGATATGCTAAGAACACATCTCGGCTCTTCCCAAATAAATCTGAGATATTCTGTTTGCAGCATGATGGAAAGAAACTGAGTTCGGCAGAGTATGGTCAAAAGTATTCATGCAACAATGTTGCCTAAATGAAAGATTTCAGTGTGGTTTTGGATACAATGTAGATAGCTGGTGACACTTGGAAAACAATCCATGATTTGGACACTTGGTTTCACAAATGGATAATGAATAAGCAGTATGTTCCAAATAAACAGTAATGATCCAAATATCAGTATCAGATGATTTACAGATGGGGTGGGTGTGTCAGGGAGGAGGTTTGATGTATTTGTTATGTCAGCTTAATTGCTTTAATAAAACAATTTTGTCAAATGGTTATTAGTATGAGTGTTTTTCATTTGCATTACCTTGGAATTTGACATTTTTCAGTATTTTACCAATATTTTACAATTTTATTCAGGGGGTAACCTATCCCAAATTCACAAAGCAAATGTTTTTTTCTTCATATTTAGATAATGAATGTGACATATAGATGGTTAGGTACGATCTGAAAACAATCAGGGAGGTTTTAGGTAAAATGACAAATTTAAACTCATTTATCGCTATTTTGTCCATTTTCAGACACGCACACACACACACACACAAACACACACACCATTTAGGGTGTAACCTACCACATATTTAAAAAAAAAAAAAAAATGCATCATATTTAGGCAGTGATTATGACATCTAAGTGCTTAGGTATGATCTATGAAACAAAATTGGAGGTTTTGGTAATATGGTCAATTTAAGCCTCTTTATTGCTATTTTGGCCATTTTCAGACACCTTTTTAGGGGTTAACCTACCCCACATTCACAAAGTTAATGGGGTTTTCTTCATATTTAGACATTGAATGTGATATCTAGATGGTTAGATATGATCTTTCTTTTTTGTGTGCTATTTTGGTAATATGATCAATTTAAGCCTATTTATTGCTATTTTGGCAATCTTCAGACCCCCTGGCTAGGGTGTTCAGGGGTGGCTGAATTTCACTTTAATATATTTTTCCTATGTTTTTGAGACCAAATGCACAATTTTGGCCTGTACCGAAAAAAAGTAGATTTATCACCTCCCCCTAGTATACTTTTGACGATCTCCGTTCATAGCGAACACACACGAGTTTTTTAAAAGTGCATTTGAACTTGTACCTGATGTTATAATATGGTAACGAGAAAATGTTACTTCAATCCGAATACTTTATATCACCAACAATGTAGGCCCGTTATCTTATTACAGTCAAACTTCGATAACTCGATCTTGAAGGGAACGAGGAAATAGTTCGAGTTTCAGGGAGTTCGAGTTTTCGAAATTAATATATAAGAGTTCAAATTTGAAACTGCATTGCAGCTGGTTGCAGCACTGCAGATGGTTTATTTCGCTTAATATTGCAAGAAGCGTGCGCTTCGCTGCCTACCTCTGAACTCTAAAACTATGCATCCCCAGTTGAAAGGCGAATTAATATATCAGTTACCTCACCCTACGCCACCCCATCTCATCCCACCTCACCCCAGCTGTTGGCATCTTCAACGCCTGTCGTACATTTATTTTGCGTATATTGTAAAGGTAAGTAACTTAAACAAAAAGGATCACCCAGATGAATTTGAAATATATGCTTGGGCATATAGGCTACATGTATTTATTGACAGAAAAAAAAAACCCCTAAAAAAGAAGGCATATACATACATATATAAATAACAAAAAGTAACTTTGACGTATTTGACAGATGTCAAAACATGGCAGAACGAAACTAACAAATAAAACACTGAATGCCGAATAACACTCTCTCCACCCTCTGCCTGTTACCGGCTACGGTTGGACTGCTTGTGCTCCCTTGCACCTGCCAGTGCAGGCGGTCCCGCCTTCACCCATCCCAACCCTTTCCTGTCTTGGACGGAAGAACCGGTTGAGGTCGGTACTTGTGCCCAGGACAGGCGTGCGCTACAACAGCTTGCTCTGAATGTGCACGTTAAACAATTTCCCATTCACATTCCCATAACACTTTCTAACATGCTCTTTGAAGTTAACCAGACTGCGTCTGTAATCAAGTATTACGTAGCGAGGCTCTCCACCACAGACGAACACCGACTACCAAACATAGGATCATTTCGTTCCGCTCAGTTGGCGATCTATTATTCTGTAATTATCACCCTAATCCTCGACAGCCTAGACCACCCGAGACAGGCGCGCTTCGCTTGTTTGACATGATTGACAATACATTCGTCATTAAAATACTATCGGCAACGACAGTTTGATCAATTTACACGCGTCGAGTTTTAGAGGTGCATACTCTATTAAATCTTTATAGCGGGACCAAAGATCTAGGTCGAGAGCTCGAGGTTATCGAGGTTTCGAAGGTCGTTATTACTAGTTTGTATAGCAACTCGGCCGGGACCGTCGCTTCAGATCGAGAGATCGAAGTTTACGACAGATCGAAGATGGAGTGATCGACTTTTGACTGTATTTTTTTCCAAAAACAGTGACATGATTTGGAAACATGTCTTTATAAATTTTCTGACAAATGATTACAGCTTTTGCACGAACGATCTGTCGTTTATGTTGATATTGGTTTTGCATAACAGACGAACGATAAAATCGTTGGTGCCAAATTTTGTCCCCACCAAAAGTCTGAACAAAACAACTCTCTCTACTGCTTGTTCTCCTGGGTAATTATAAATTAATATAAACATACCTGGCGTGGTGGTTGGCGTCGTGGTTGGCGTATTTAGAATAGATTCTAGAACAGAAAACATTGCATGGTCAGATGTGGGGTTTGTTTTGTTTGTTTGGTTTTGGTTTTTACATAGTCTGTCTGTCTGTATCTCTCTCTCTCTCTCTCTCTCTCCTCTCTCTCTCTCTCTCTCTCTCCTCTCTCTCTCTCTCTGTGTGTGTGTGTGTGTGTGTGTGTGTGTGTGTGTTATTGTTCGGGTTTTTGTTTTGTTTTATTTGTGTGTTTTTTTGTTGTTTTTCATTTGTTTGCTGTTGTTGTTTTTTTTTTTTTTGGGGGGGGGTGGAGTTGTGGGTAACCATTAATGAAAATATACCAATTGTAAAACATGTTTTCTGTAACGTCATTCGGATTTATTAAATAGTAGTTGTGTCACAATTTCATTTTTAATTTGACAGATTTTGCAATCTCAAAGTAAAACTACCATATCTTTTCAGGTTGGTATCTACATAAAATAATTTGTATTTGCTATGGACCAAAAAATTGTAATATTGAAGGGAAGTTATATTCCAAATATAAGTGCAGACGACGATTTTCATCATGATAACGGTTTTGGCATACAGATAATAAATACAAATTTACATAATATTGTGTTGGTATAATTGTAGTAATATTTAGCAGTTGTACAAATGGTAAATGTGATAAGAGATTCAATTCACTATGTTAATACACACGTATTTCTTTACCACTTTATATATACTACGATTTGTATAGTATACAATAACCATGTATATATGATTCAGAATATGTGATGAATAGTATCTTTTTTTCTTATTCAGAAATGTCTTAAGTTCAAATATGAGAATATTTCAATCTGATGCGAGTGCGGTATCTCAACATTTATGTGTGTTGGGTATTAATTATATAGTAATGTACAATGCACCAACAACGAATACCAACCAGTACAGTTTGGCGGAGCCCATCCAGACTTGCACGTGCAAATTCCAGTATCAAAGTTACATTTAGGTCCTTTACAGTTACCACATATTTTAGTGCAAGACAGACCCCAAAAGCCATCTTGACAGACTGTAAGAAAGAAAAAATGTTAACTTCCATCATCATTTTATGTAGGATAAAATGGAATATAAAAATGAAACATTAAATCCCAAACAAAACACACCCAACACAAGCAACAATAAAATACCCCCCCCCCCACCCCAAAAATTAATAAAGGAAAAAAACCACCCACACAAACAAACAACCGGGAACTTAAAGCAATGGTGTCAGTAGTTTATTCAAGAAGTGATTAACTCACAATGAGTTTCAGTAAAAGGTCAATTACATGATTTGATATTGGTAAATCTTCTGCAATACGCGTATATGCTGACTATGAAGTGTGTTATTATTTTAATACCAATACATACATTTACACCATCCATTATATTCATCACAGGTAGACCCTTTACAATGTCCACATGTCTTGTTGCAAGCCTCTCCCCATAATCCATCTGCACAGACTAAGTATGAAAAGCAAAACACATCTATTACAATAATTAATGTTACGCATTTTGACGGTTAGAGACGTGCTTTCTAAATATATAAAAGTCAGCCAACGCTACACGCTCTCTCTCTCTCTCTCTCTCTCTCTCTCTCTCTCTCTCTCTCTCTCTCTCTCTCTCTCTCTCTCTCTCACACACACACACACACACACACACACACTCTCTAAATCACGTACACTTAATCACAAACACAATTAAACTTTGTTTGGTTAATGACACCACTAAAACATATTGATTTTTTAATCATCGGCTATTGGATGTTGGTAATTTTGACAAATAGTCTACGAGGAGAAACCCGCTACATTTTTCCATTGGAAGCAATGGATATGTTCTATGTACCATCCTACAGATAGGACAGCACATACCACGGACTTTTATATACCAGTCGTGGTGCACTGGCTAGAAAGAAAAATAGTCAAAAGGGCCCACCGGTGGGGATAATCACAAACACGAACACACACGAACACACACACACACACACACACACACACACACCAGTATCTAGTACATACGTCAAATCGGTGATGGGAGGGAGATCATTGCCCTCCAAGTATTGAGATTACCGAGGCATGTCTAGAGGTCTGCGATGAACGATATTCAGGCTTTCTGGTGTTCGTCTTACAAAACGTTACCAGATGTATGTTAGCGCATTCCCACACTAGAATACTCTTAAAGTAGGTGTTGCGTGTTTCATTATACATGTACACTATATCAGTAATGAAAAGCTAACTGCACATATAATTGGAGCCCAAGCAGTCTAACACATACAACTTCCAGGGTTTTTTCCATAGTTTTATTAAATGGTCAGTTACATAATTTCATATTGATAAGTCGTCTCCAATACGTGTATATACTGATTATGAAGCATGTTATTATATTTGTAGCCAATACATGCATGTACATGTCGGTGGAGCCCATCGTGTAGGAAACTGACAATTTCCAGTATGTTTATTACAAGAAGACCCCTTACAATGTCCACATCACTTGCAAGACTAACCCCCTTATCCATCTGCAGAGACTAAGTATGAAAAGCAAAACACTTCTATTAAAATAATCAATGTTCAGAATTTTGACGGTTACACATGTTCTTTCTAAATGTATAAAAGTCATCCAACAACGCTACACACACACACACACACACACACTCTATCTCTCTCTCTCTGTCTCTGTCTCTATCTCTCTCTCTCTCTCTGTCTCTCTCTCTCTCTCTCTCTCTCTCTCTCCTCTCTCTCTCTCTCTCTCTCTCTCTCTCTCTCTCTCTCTCGCTCTCTAACATTAACGAAAATATACCAATTGTAAAACATGATTTCTGCGACACTTAATGATGTCATTCGGGTTCATTAAATAGTAGTTGTGTCACAATTTCAGCTTTAATTTGACACATTTTGCAGTCTCATAGTAACACAACCATATCTTTTCAGGTTGGTATCTACACAGAAAAGTTTGATATTTGCTATGGATCAAAAATTGTAAGATAGAAGAGAAATTATATCTCAAATATAAGCGCAGAGAACGATTTTCATCACGATAACGGTGTTGGTATACAGATCATAAATAAAAATTAACATAATATTGTGTTGATATAACTGTAGTAATATTTAGGAGTTGACGATAACATTGGTATATAGCTACGTGTACAAATGGTACATGTGATAAGAGATTCAATTCAGTATGTTAATGCACACGTATTTGTTTATCATGTAATATATGCTACGATTTGTATAGTATATAATAACCATGTATATATTATCACCACCCCCCACCCCCACCCCCCCTGAATTCCGCGGCAAACATTTTAAAATTCCGCGGTAAAATTTGACATATTCTGCGGTAAAATTTAATGAATTCTGCAGCAAATTCTGCAACATATAAAACTGAAAAATAACACTTAAAATTAAAACCAGATGTTCAAAATGTTACAGATTTATTTAAAAATCGCGAAAAAGCAGACGATTTATGTTTTAAGCAGACGGGTGCTTCCGGAAGACTGAATCATTAAAACTTGAAATGGAAACGATATGAAAAAAAATTCTCCTGGTTTTACGCTTACGGATTATTTGTTAAATGTGATTTGTGATTAATAAATACTTAAATATTGTTGCTTAACATCACGATTCCAACAACAGATACTTATATGTTAATATAATTGTTTTATATTAAATAGAATGGAATTGCTGAATCCTATTTCGTATTTGTGGAATCTGTCAAAATGTAATTACAACCCGTCTTCGTCGGTTTTCGTAACCTACGTACCGAGCAACGATCGGAACATCTCGCCACAATCCATTGCGCTCTATTTTGCGAGAATGTTCGATTCAATGACAGAAACTAAAGGCTGGTTCCAAACGCAGGTTACGCAGATTATGAGGAGGTTACTAGTCCAGCCTGTAATAACTTAAAACAAAAGAAACAAATGATTTATGTTTCTATTTATTACTGCATGGAATGTAAACACTATTAAAATTCCATGTTTACTGTTACAATTCAGAAAGATCGAACATTTTGTGGTGTTTAAGACAAATTCCACGGCCTAAAATTATGAATTCTGCACGAAAAGTGATTTTCCGCGGACGAACAACTATTCTGCACGATGGTGCAAATTCTGCAAATTTTTCCGCGTCCGCGGAATCGCGGAATTCAGGAGGGATTGATATATGATTCAGAATATGTGATGAATAGCATGTTTTTTTCTTATTAATAAATGTTTTAAGATCAAATGTGAGAATACTTCAATCTGATGCTAATGCGGTATCTCAACATTTATGTGTGTTGGGTATTCATTATATAGTATTGTACAATGCATCAGTAACGAATACCAACTTGTACATTTTGGCAGAGCCCATCCATACTTGCACCTTTTGCAATTTCCAGTACGTTTGTCACATTTAGATTCTTTACAGTTACCACATTCGCTAGAGCAAGAGTCATCCCAAAAGCCATCGGGGCATGCTGTAATAAAAATAATTTATAAATCTCAGTTATAATGATTATTTTATGCAGGATAAAATGGAATATAAAAATGAAAAATTAAACCCCAAACAAAACTCACCCAACATAAGCAACAATAAAAAAATAAAAAACACCCAAAGAAAAAGAAAGGAACAAAAAACCCAAAAAAAACACGGAAAACAAAATCGACCTAAATATGTTTTTGTTTCGGAAAAACGTGTTTTTGACTTCCATGTGCGTTAGGCTTAAGAAAATACCTAATGGATCGTACAAGTTTTGGAGGAAAATAAACTTTACTGAAGGGCAAGGTCAATCCCGGCAGCCATGTTGAAACAGTCGATCAAACGAAAATTTATCCCAGGTTTATTTATGAGCCCATGGGATGTTTTCAGTGTGTAATACACACACTTTGCAGTTATGGGAATAATATTAATGTCAACGTTGTGTCATAGCTTTTATATGCACAGAAATCTGGGAATTCAATAAAGTCGAAAATCATAAGGCCAAAACACGGACTTCAAATATTAAATCAACACATTTAGCGATCGTAATACACTAATATCCCATAAATAAATTACGGCAACTATTTACAAACATAGTTTCATACACTATAAACATATTATTTTGAAATACAACTAAACGTAGCTCGCATTGTGCATCCAAACGATCGCTAATAACAATAGTTATGCAACTTCGTTTTTGTCTATAGTGCGCGACACGACAAACTGCACTACTAAGAATTTCATTAAACAATAACTATAATAAATGGCATAGTTCCAGACATTACAGAATGGAAGCAAATATGCAAATAATTACTACTAAATGTAAAAATAAATATTCTGTTTTGTCCAATATTAAAATTACTTGAGAAAAGTCTGTCATAGCACGCAGTTGAGAAATGTTTTTGGGACAGCCATGACTATATATAACGGTGGACAATCGCAATTTGGTGCATTTGCAGGGCTAGAAATGAAAAAAAAAATCTACATGCACCATTAAAATTCTGCATGCACCAAAAATAAGGTAAATCCTGTTAACAATGAGGAAAATACTATTTTAATTACCTTGATTACAGTGTTGATTTTTTTTTATACGAAGCTATTCGGAATTATTCGGCAATACCTATATTTATTTATTAACAGTACCGGAACGTTATACAACTGCGTTTATTACTGATTCTTGATCAAATTTGAAAATTTCACCCAACGTAAACGCCTTACAGAAATCTATAATAGGCCTATTACAAAAACGTACGAATATTTGTTTTTTGTATTAAGCAAGTTATCAACTTTTTTAACTCGATAAGATCTGTTGGTATAATATAAATTAGCCTACGGAATTCGACGAGAAGTTGCGATTGAAATAATCACTGGCTGACTTCGAGTCAACTACGCGAGTAACGCACCTGCACGTTCGCAATCATCTGATCAAGTGTGCCCATATCTGAGGTCGAAAATGTTCAAGGCAGTTACGGTACTTCGTATTGATCACAGATCTGGCGGAGTTCAATTTGTCAGTGACGACAATTGTGTTATGCGCGTGGATACCCCAAAGTCGGTCTCGACCACCTTCCCTAATACCGTTCACGGATATAACCAAGATATTGCCGGCAATTTTCGCAAATATATTTCACGGAAATGACCGAACAACCATTGTTGTAAGTAGGATTATGAGATACAAAATGGATGCGCCCATAAGATAAAAGTTATCGTTTTCATGTGGCGAACAGATTACGAAATGCATACGCAAAATTCAACAACTTGAGTCTGAATCTGGTAGACAGCAGGATACTAGTATACGCAATACACAGTACTTGAAAAATATTAGCATGCACCGCGTGCACCCAGTTTTAAAAGTTACATGCACACGCAAAAATTAGCATGCACCGGTGCATGTACTAACACTGCATTTCGATCCCTAATTTGTAACCCATCACATCACTGTCAGATATAAAACAAACTTCCTGAAAAATTTGTGGTTTGCTATGCAAAATTCATTATACAATTTGATTAACTTATTTCGCGCCCTGGAAAACATACCTTAAAGCCCTACACTCTAGTTCCATCCAGCGAAAATAAATTATAATTTGGTTAATCTACAAACCTGTAACACACTTAGATCACGTTTTTATCAAATGGAGTGAAAAAGCTGTTTTTTATATCGACAAATACCATGGGAATCCCCATGTCCCAAATGCTTGAAATAATTTTGAAAGTTAGTATTCTGATGTCACCGGTAGATGTCGCTCGAAGCACAACAATGCCTACGTCACGACAAATTTCACAGAAGAAATACAAAAAATGCATTTCGTGGTTTTACAAACATCAGGATTACCAGGATTACCAAAAAGCACTTCAAGTGAATGGAAATGTGTATTCTAAATAATAAAATGTAAGTAAAGCGCAATTTTATTTGTGAAAAAAATGGGTTTAATAGCGAAAAACAACGCCGTAATGGTTAACAACTAGCCGTAACTAGGGCGTGTCCCTTTAATAAAACAGTTTGCACACATATAATCTTGTATTGCATTTGAAAAACTCAAGCCTGTTTAAAAACGAAAGGGCAACATGGAACTGATGTCATCGGACATAGCGACTGACTGGGTTACTTTCAGAGATACATGTTTGTACATCAGGCCTTCAATTGGCTCTCGTTTTAGAGATAAAGTTGGATCTGGCCTAGGTAACGCTTAAGTATAAAATGCTGTTCACCTATCCAGAAGCGCAATTATTGCTTAAATAAACATGATGGCACTAGGTTTATTTTACATTATTGAATGATATAGCATAAATCACAGTCAATGTTTTCTTAAAAAACCTTGTGAGCGCTCGCTCTCTCATGGTTCCTAATATGCAATAATATTAGGGGGAATATTCCTATCAGGACCACTAAACAGAGTTCAGAATTGGAAAGTAAAAAACTCTATCTAGCTATGAAGTCCAAGAAGAAATGCTCTTGTAAGTGGATTCACCTATGCCAGGCCTAGAATCAAGTACTAGCAATAAGGTCTACATCCACTGATGGAGTGGCATGGGATATTGTTCCTACAAATTGCACCTCTTGTTTCTAACATCATTCTATATTTGCCTGTCGTGTAGAAGACTTAAAGACAGTGTGGTTGCCCCTCCCTTGTGGGTATACCCGATTGTAAAATATTCCAATGTTTACTGCTAAAACAATCAAATGCAGCATATTTTACATTTAATTTCTAGTTATAACTTTCCCATTAATGTTTTGTTTTATTTTGTTTTATTGGGTTTTTTAGTTTGTTTTTTGAATATAAAGTACTCAACAGACTACAAAGCGACTTTTCAATGTTCTCTCTAATTATAGTTTAACCCAACCGCACACCATTTAGAAATCCTGACCAGTTCTGGAGTTATATCATCATTCTTAACATGCGATGTTTAGTGTATCACGTATAATTATAAATGGAAAAAAAGAGTGAAACACCAAATTCAGCTTCCTCATTATTGTGTAGTTAGTTTACAAAATGTGTTGCAAGCAGGCAGCTGACTACTGGCATTGCCATCTTCCAAAATGGCCGCCGTTTTTAAAAAGAAATGTGCAATGGCCATATCTAGTCCAAATACCTTCTATATACATTATATTTAAAAGAAAAGCAAGCTAGCTAAATCACGAAATATTGCGCATTATTAAAATAGAGTATATACAAAATTTAGTATATGATACTTGAAAGAATATGCCACGAATTGGCCACGCCCACATATTCAAAGGTCAACTTTTATTACAGTTTGTGATTCCCAATGTTTGTTTCTAATTTTCTACCAGGTTTGAAGCAACAAAATATTGTAAGTCGCTTCTAATGATTAGTGGATATTTACAATGGTGGCCATTTTGAAAAAAGGGCACTTAGTGGGCCATGCCCACTTTCTCGGAAGGGTAACTCCAACTTATTTAGGTCGGCAGGTGTGAGTGATGTAGAAAACATTTTAAAACTTAATTCCCGGAACGGGTTCGGGTAGATTATTTACATGCTCATTTGCCACTAGAGCTTCAAGCATGTCTGTCCCGGGGCCTAGCTCTGGATAGCCAGAAGTCTGCTCCCGGTCAGAAATTAAAGGGACAATTTTGAATAATTATTCGAAATATAAAAATAAAATTGGAATTTTATTAATAATAGCTTTTGTTGGAGTAGTTCTAAATAAACTTAACTAATAACAATAAATAAAATAAAAATCACCACATAATTAATTTAGACACCACAATTTTTGATAGCTGTCCAAATACCAAAAAACAATAATAATAAAGCCCTGAATGGAGGGGGGAAAGGGGGGCTGATTGGAGGTTGGGCCAAGGCCACAGGAAGTTTCGATATTTAATAGGTTCATAAAAAACGAAGATGAGAGAGGGGTACCGGTCATATCGGTAACTTCGGCGTGACCGAAGAAGGGGAGGTAAGCATGAAGAGGGGGAGGGGGCAGGCCCCCAGACAAAACCTAACCACATCCTACGGCCGAAACCACCTACACCTAAGCGCCTTAACCCTATATTTCTGGTGGAATACCCCATCCCCCACCACCACCCAACCAACCACCCCCCATCCGTGCAGCCGTCGTGCACTCCAGTTCCAGCACCCCTCAAGATAATAAATTCCAGCGCATTCCCGGAACATTTGTCATGAATCCTTCATAATTTTATATCTACCACATGGACAATATTATCAGTTACTTGACAATAAAAAGGCTAAATATATATATTTTAAAATCTCAAAATGCCCAAAGGTGACAAGATGGCATCTTTCAGATTTGTGAAATGGATATCCTAAACAAGTATAATCAGGAAAAAAAGAAAAAAAGACTTAATATCCTAATTTGGTGTTTAGAGCTTCTACGGGTGATATTCGTAATTCAACGTGCCAGCCGTTTCTTTCCTAATTGTATCAACGGACTAGTCCAATTTCAGAAATCAGTCATTAAGTATCAAGTAAATAATCACCATCTGCAAACGCCTGTAACGATTACAGTTAACTACTAATAGATATGTTTAGCAGTATGAATATCCTATGTCATAGGGGATTCGTGTTACGAACACATGCCATGTCAAAGACGTAGTGGGCAATCTCTCAAGTCAGTTGCCCATACCACATGTCATGTCAAAGAAGTAGTGGTCAATCTCTCAAGTCAGTTGCCCATACCACATGTCATGTCAAAGAAGTAGTTGGCAATCTCTCAAGTCAGTTACCCATACCACATGTCATGTCAAAGAAGTAGTGGCAATCTCTCAAGTCAGTTACCCATACCACGTCATGTCAAAGAAGTAGTGGGCAGTCTCTCAAGTCGGTTGCCCATACCACCTGTCATGTCAAAGAAGTAGTGGTCAATCTCTCAAGTCAGTTACCCATACCACGTCATGTCAAAGAAGTAGTGGGCAGTCTCTCAAGTCGGTTGCCCATACCTACAACTGGTAATCTGATTTGTTGAATTTAATGCCCAGTACCTAAGTTATTCTAAAACCTAAATCTAGAAGTTATAGTCTGAAGCTTAATTAAGCTAATGGAAATACATGCCTGTGTCAGTATACGATAAAAATATTTAATAATTGTACATTACCTAGATCAGCCTTGACGGTAGTCAAGAAAGCAACAAACAGGATTGATAACTTCATTTGCAGTGTCTATAAATAAAATAAATGTATTTTTAATTTTATTCTAAACTAAACAACAGGATATGTGATTGTGTGCAAGAGTCAATAACGCGGACAACAACACATGAGTACATTGACACAACCTTGACTTCTGTCTGTAGGCACGGCTGAACGTCACTGTTACACCAACGTTGATTTCTGTCTGTAGACACGGCTGAAAGTCAGTCACACCAACGTTGATTTCTGTCTGTAGACACGGCTGAAAGTTACTGTCGCACCAACGTTGATTTCTGTCTCTAATCACGTCTGAAAGTCACTGTCACACCAACGTTGATTTCTGTCTGTAGACACGGCTGAAAGTCAGTCACACCAACGTTGATTTCTGTCTGTAGACACGGCTGAAAGTTACTGTCGCACCAACGTTGATTTCTGTCTCTAATCACGTCTGAAAGTCACTGTCACACCAACGTTGATTTCTGTCTGTAGACACGGCTGAAAGTCACTGTCGCACCAACGTTGATTTCTGTGTTTACAGTCCTTGCTGAATATTAATGTCGCACCAACGTTGATTTATGTCTATACAGTCAAGGCTGAAAGTCACTTTCATACCAACTTTTATTTCTGTTTGTATAGTCACGGCTGAAAGTCACTGTCACACCGTTTATTTCTCTCTGTACAGTCACGGCTGGAAATCACTGTCACACCAGTGTTTATTTCTGTCTATATAGTCACGGCTGAAAGTCACTGTAACACCAACGTTGATTTCCGTCTGTACAGTCACGGCTGAAAGTCACTGTCACACCAACGTTTATTTCTGTCTGTACAGTCACGGCTGAAAGTTGGTTAATGATACTGCTGGTTGATGCGTCACCTTAACAGGAGTTCCCTCTTAATTTGGTAATATGGTGGAAATGCTCACTTGTGGAACTCACGGTGAGTCTTCAACATATATTTTCTCTGGCTATAATATATGAAACAGATGCTCTTTAACCTACTGCCTTTCTAATTAGGAACTATTGTACAGCAGTCACGGCAACGCGCACGTTGGAAAACAAAATTGAAGCAAAACCTAGTCATTTCTTAATAACATATTGATCATTTTCGAGTTCGATTATAACAAATACTTGGCATATTAATCACTAATACACACACTACAGTACAGGAAGAAACCCATCCCTGACTTTCATCATAGATCTACGTACTTAACCAGAACATTATTGAAAGGGGCTGCTGCTGGGTGTGCGTGTTAATGGTTAATATACTCTTCAACAGAATTAGAGGAATGTAGGAAATAATAACCAATTAAAGAAGTATCAAGAGGTAGAACTGTCTAGGCATAGATGCATGGTAATAATGAAGGAATTGGGAAGAAATGACAACCAACAGTTCATGTTGCAGCATTGTATTGCTGCAAACGACTTTTGAGGGATGACGTGAGAATTGAACGTTCACGTCTTTTTATCAATAATGTGTAATACCCCCACAATTTCTCAAACATTTGGTTATTCGACGTTGCATGCTACATAACAATCTCCCAATGACGATTTGAGGAAGTCTATCCCACTCCTCTTGCAGCGCCAGGCCAAGTTCAGTTTAAGTAGCCGGCGGCTGTTGACGTCGCCGTACATGTCTCTCGATCACGTCCCAAACATGCTATATGAGGAAAAGGTCAGGCTTCATTGCTGGCCAGTAATACTGACCAGTGACCCTTCCTTAAACAATATGTCAGTCATAGTGATGTCACTCCACATCATAACTGAACCACCGCCAAATTTGTTATTTGGCCTGAGGTTGATGTTTGCTTGGCGTTCATTGGCGATGTCACCAAACGTGACCACACCTATCCAAGAAGTGTAGAGTGGAATGTTAGCTCGCTAGTATACACTGATCTGGTTTAGACATATGACCTCGCTAGTATACACTGATCTGGTTTAGACATATGACCATTTTCATTTCACCTTAGCTACAGATACATTTTCATTAACGTTAAACATACGACCTTTTTCTATTTGTCACACAAACACAACTAGTAGGCGTGGCTTAATTTTTGTTCTCTTCATTGAGATATGAACACAAAAGTCAGCACCTCTCGACCAGTCAGATTGCCGTAAAGTGTATAGACGCAAATAAACATTCACTTTTTGTTGGGGTTTTTCGTTGTTTTTTAAAGGACAAATTTCATTCCCATCATATAGGGACTCAATTGGTATAGGTAATTTCACTCGCTATTAAAGCCGCACACCCTAGTTCCATCCAGCGAAAATAAATTATAATTTAGTTAATCTACAAACCTGTAACACACTTAGATCACGTTTTTATCAAATGGAGTGAAAAAACAGGTTTTATATCGATAAATACCATGGGAATCCCCATGTCCCAATTGCTTGAAATAATTTTGAAAGTTAGTATTCTGATGTCACCGGTAGAAGCACAACAATGCCTACGTCACAACAAATTTCACAGACTTGGGGTGTGTTCGTTTCACCTCTCCTGGACATGTTCCAACTGTTCTGTCCTGGTTGTATCCCCTCTCCAGATATCGTAAGACTTAGCAAAAGTATTGGTTTTAAGGGTTTGTAACGTTTTGTATTGAGACACTTACTTGTCTGAACTTTATTGTTACTGAAAATGTTCACGAACTGTGAAGAAAAATCTCACAAATGAACAACAACAAATCGGATGTTAATTGCGCGAACCGTGCACGAGAAAACAAACCGAACCAAAATGATAACGGTCACGTGATATACCAACGTCTGTGACATTAAAAATAGATTGGACCTCGCTTGCTTAACGGTTTTTTCTTGACAACACGTTTTGTAAAAAAATGCATTTCGTGGTTTTACAAACATCAGGATTACCAAAAATCACTTCAGATGAATGGAAATGTGTATTCTAAATAATAAAATGTAATTAAAGTGCCATTTTATTTGTGAAAAATGGGGTTTAATAGCGAAAAACAACGCCGTAATGGTTAACAAATAAACGTAACTAGGGTGTGTCCCTTTAAATTTAAAATTTAAAAGAAAAGATACAAAAAGTACCTTTTGTCAAATATATCATATTAAAATATTAGTATTGTATATTTAGTATATATTGTGTACGAAGCAAAAACAAGGGTGCGAAGAGTAACTGTCGTCAACCATATAGTCTGGTCGTTGAAGGCGAAAAATCCTGCCTACGCCACTGACGTGTGACGTCATTTAACCAGTGCGCGGCGATTGAAAATACAATGGTAACTAAGTGTATCTAAGTACGTCACAGAACAACGTATCATAAAATGTTATGGTGCAGGGAAACCGTAATATCTAGTTTATGCCTCGGTCACATATGATGCTGCCGCCGCACGGTTCTGCTGTTTGTAGATGGGATTTTTACAAATCGTACGGCTTTGCGGGCTGCGAAAGCAGTGTTCACAAATGTTACGAGGTCCGCACGCAATCGTAAAAGTCATGAAATCAAAATGCGTCAAGAGACCGCAAGGCGCTAGTTAGCAAACCGCGAGGCGCCCTCACGGCGACCGCAAGGCAATCGCAAGGCGCCCGCTAGCAGGCAATATATACCTCTTCAGAAAGATGATCGTACGGCGGCCGCCAACTTTACGGTTGCCGTTAGGCCATCGTACCGCAGCCCTAAAGTCACTGCACGGCCGCTGTCCGATATTTAGAACATCGTACGGCCATCTCACGGAGGCCGAAAGACCACTGTGAGGTGACAGTAAAGGAGGCCTCACGGTTATTGCGGCTGCCGTACGATTTTCTAGGCACACCAGCATGGGCGGATCCAGGAAATATTTTTAGGGGGGGGACCAAAAAAGAAGGGCACATTGACTCGTCAAAAGGGCACCTTACTACAAGTTTTGATATTTACAATTAATATGAATTCCTACAGTTCTACGTCATAATATACTAGCAATAATGAAGTAAATTGGCGTCACTCGCGTTAGAACCTCAATGGGGCCCCATTGAGACTCAATAACACAGACACATATCTGCAAGCTTGCGCATGTACACGAAAATCTTGATTTCATTTATCTACAATATAATTATTGTTTACTTAAAAAAAAAAAAAATTCTACAAACAAAAAGGGCACTTGGACATTTTGAGGGCACTTGAACAATTTTTTGGGGGGACGCGTCCCCCTGGTCCCCCCCCCCCCCCTTGGATCCGCCCATGTCACCAGACAGGGTAAAAACTGTGAGGTGACCTTGAGGTCTCCTCACGGCCACCGTACAGTGACTGCGATACTACATGCGGCGGGGTTGCGGCCTACGGCCTTGCGATTTTCCAGTCGCAGGATTGAAAGTTCCGCTCAAATGAAAAAAAGAGAGAAGGATTTTACGTATCTTCATTCTGCTAAAGATCGCATGCATATTACCGGTTACTTCGTGCGAGTGTGCAGGAAGCTTTAGCACACTCCGGCGACTACACACATACATACGTGCGTCTATGGATTCTAATTTGGCGCTCCTAACTATTAATAATTATGACAAAGATATAAGATGTGAACGAGATTGCAACATTATTCGTCCAACAGCACCCTAACAAAATGCAACTCGACTTTGTATTTATACAATGAAATGATATGATCTTATGCAAGTTAGGGAGCGGGACGTAGAAAGAACGTCTATCCAAGGTTCCATTTGCTGAAGGTTCAATCCTCCTCAGTGGGCCCGTTTGATTATTTCCCGTCCCAACCAGTTCCATAACTGGTCCATCAAAGGACGTCGGCTGTGCTATCCTGTTTGTGGGATGTGGGAAGTGCACATAAAGAGTCCTTGCTGCTATTTGGAAATAGTAGCCGTGTGGCGACAGCAGATTTCATCTGTGACCATGCGTCGCTATAACTGCGATTGCCATCCAATAACCATAGGGGCGGGACGTAGCCCAGTGGTAAAGCGCTCGCTGTTTCTCGTTCCAACCAGTGCACCACGACTGGTTTATCAAATGCCGTGGTGTGTACTACCCTGTCTGTTGGATGGTGCATATAAAAGATCCCTTGCTGCTAATCGAAAAGAGTAGCACATGAAATGGTGACAGCCGGTTTCGTCTCTCAATATCTATGTGGTCCTTAACCATATGACTGACGCCATATAACCGTAAATAAAATATGTTGAGTGCGTCGTTAAAAAAAACATTTCCTTCCTTCCAATAACCGCTGATTAGAAGTCAAGGTGTTCCAGTAGGCTTAAGTTTATTAAAATTTTGCCATGTATCATTAATTATAAATACATTAGTACGACTGAAAACAAACGTTTTCTTGTCGTGGCTTTGTGATCAGGCCATTTTACATGCATACCACAACGTGATGCAACTTGTTAACGTATATTTCGCAACAAACGTTAATGTAATATTCTCGAGTGTAACTGGCGTCATCACATTGTTTGGCAAGGGGTTCTATATCAGTGTTTCTGCTAGAAATAAATTTGTGGATATGGCACTATGGAATTGATTTCAACCACAGTCAACAGGGAGTATGGGGGCCCTCCCCCAGAAAGAAAATGGGTTAAGTTCAGGGTTAGGGTTAAGAAAGGCATACAGTAATGATAAGATTAATTAATTTTGTTAAAAGGTAAACAAAAAAACTCTAACTAAAATATGCAAACATATCTGGGTATGGCGCCAAACCAATTTTACCCTCTAGGGACCCAACCCCCCCCCCCCCCAGTCTACGGCTCCGCGCCTTCGGCGCTCGCATTTGATGAATTCCGTTCAAATGCAATTTCGACCTCCCCCCTCCCCCACGCAACGGGCCTGAAATTATTCATACATTTCCTAGAAATATAGTTTTTTTAAAAATAATTAACACAACAATATGCTTGCGTTTTCTTCCTTAGAATATGAATATCTATATATTTAATTCAGTTCTGATTATTTTAATTAAATATGGACCTACACTGTTTCTCTTCCAATGGCGAAGGCCCAGAAATTATCTTCCTCATAGAGGTCGCGTCGTTACTATACGCACTATAGTCTCGCTTTAAACAGCTGTTCGGTAGTGTGATTTGAAGCCACTGGTCGCATAAAAGTATTTTGTCCATGGCCCTATCGGCCCTCACCTCTTTTGCAGCCCCTAATACACAATTTGAAGAAGATTTTTTTTTTTTTTTTTTTGGGGGGGGGGGGGGGGGGGGGTTGAGACTTACAAATAGCATACATACAATATAGACATAGAATAGTGAAGATGTGTAAAAAAAAATGTATCTGAAAAACACTAATTATTTTTCTCTACTTTAATATATATATATATATATATATATATATATATATATATATATATATATATATATATATATATATATATACTACTCAAAAGAAGTTGAGGGTCAAAAATATTTGTGCAAATAAAAATAAGCTAATATGCTAAAATTGTGACGACTAATGACAAATTATTGATTTGATGTCTCAAGAACAGAAAACACAAAACAAAAAAACATTTGCTTGGAAACTAGTTTACTACCCAGATGGAGAAAGACATGCACCCCCAAAAATCATGTTCACACATGTAGTAGAAGCGTCAGTAATTGGTGTAGCCACCATTAGCATTCACACATTCTTGACAACGTTGGCGTATGCTGTTAACCAGGCGTTGGAAATAACGTTGAGGAATCGCTTGCCATTCTGCAACTAATTGCTGAGCCAGTTGCTGGAGGTTGACGGCAGGGATGTGATGTGATCGAACTCGCCGCCCTAGTTCATCCCACGCCCCTCAATGGGTGACAAGTCTGGTGAATATGCAGGCCAATCCATGTGCTGAATGTTCTGCTGCTGTAGGAAGTCGGACACCACCCTGGCACGATGAGGTCTTGCGTTGTCGTCCTGGATCCAAGCTCCTGGTCCAATCCGCTGCAGAAGTGAAATTACAAAAGGTTGAACAATCTCGTTGAGATAACGCTGACCAGTTAAATTTCCATTAATGATGTACAGAGGGGTTCTGTGATTCATGGATATCCCCGGCCACACCATTACACTTCCTCCTCCAAATGGTAGATGTTGAACAACGTTAACATCAGCATATCTTTCTCCTTGACAACGGTAAACATGAGGCCGGCCATCATTGAACTGGAGCAAGTACCGTGACTCATCTGTGAATAATGTCTCTGCCCATTGTCCACGGTTCCACCGGATATGACGTCTGCACCAATCAAGGCGAGCCCTTCTGTGACGGGCAAGTAGCTGTGGTCGGACTACAGGACGCCGACATCGCAAACCTTGGTCTCACAGACGATTCCTAATGGTCTGGTCAGACACATTGTTGCCTGTAGCAGCTCTGAGTTGATCACGAAGACGCCGTGCGGTCACAAAACGCTGTCGCAACGCCGTTATCATCAGGAAACGGTCTTCTCGTGCTGTTGTCGATCGTGGTCTTCCAGAACGGGAGCGATTCTGAATAGAATTAGTCGTCCTGAACCACTGCCAGAGTCTACTGATAACACTTTGGCTTACATTTAGACGGTGAGCCACAGATCTTTGAGTGTGTCCATCTTGTAGCCAGCCAATGGTCCTTCCCCTGTCTTGCAAACTGAGTTGTCGTCGAACCATCTTCAAATTTAAAGTGATGATGAAAGGAAAATGCTCATCCCTTTTATTGCTAAAATTGGCATGCACTGAATTACACTCATGCTAAGCACGTGCAAATGGTGCACGAGGTGTCACAGTGGATGTATCGAGGCAGGTTGTCAGTTTAGTCTGACTATGATTTTGCTTCAAATCCATGAAAAGGAAATCTGGGTTACTTTAAAAAGTTTCTAAAGGTTAAAAAGAGTACATATGCAGTTTTATTTTTTATTTTTTAGACTGGCCCTACCTAATGTTTTTCAATCATGTTCCCAGAAACACATTTTGTGTAGGCACATGGCAGAATACATTTTTCTTTTCTTCAGTTGTTAAACTCTATATTTGATTATTCCTTTGTTAATCTGTCTATAGGGGGCCTACTAGTTGGGTATCTGTTTTGTAAGATGTAATATGTAGGGTGCATTTTCTTTTTATACTAAGCATATCTGAAATTACTGACACAAATACTACCAAAGGATGCTGTGATGGTGGTGTAAACAAATAACTTCAATAAAAATTAAAATGCTGAAAATAAAGTAATGGGTAGGAGTAGCCTGTGTGGTGGCCATGGGTTTACCTTCTCAGTGAGTCAGTATCTATGCCAAGTGTGAAAATTACCATGGGCCAAACTTATGACGGTTGTCTTTTACTGAAGCACCGATATTTAACACCAAATTTATAATGTGCTGAGATGCAATAAACATATTCATTTTCTTTTCATTGTTGGTTATTCTTAAGTATGTTATTCTTAAGTATGTTAATTTGGAAAGTATGTTATTGTTATAGTCAATATTATTAAAAAAGAAATATTATTATTATTATTATTATTATTATTATTATTATTTTTGTTTTTTATTATTATATTTTTTTTTATTATTATTATTATTATTTTGGTGGTTAAAAAAGTATTTTATCAAATCTCTCATTGCAAAACAAGCTCTGCAGAGCTTGTTTTGCAATGTGAGATTTGATAAAGTACTTGAGACATAACAGAACATACTGTTTGTTTTTTGCTACTGACCACCACCCCCACCCCACCCCCCACCCACCCCCAAAAAAATTAATAATAATAATAAAAATTAAAAATTGTTTATAATAATAAAAAAACAAAAATAAAAATAATAATAATAATAATAATAATAATTTTTGTTTTAATAATATTGACTATAACAATAACATACTTTTCAAATTATAATCTAGAATTTATTTACATAAATATCCTGAAATTGGACATTTTATTATTTTAATATTTGATCAGATTATTTATTACTTTTTAAAATAAATGGGGTTTTTTGTTGGGGTTTTTTGTGTGTATGTTTTAACCAGATAGTTATTATTTATGATTCATTTGAAAATTTAATATTTATTTCTGTAATTATACGTATGTTATTGATTTGTTTTAAATTTTATTATTATTTTTTATTATTATTTCTAATATTTTATTTTTATTTTTTTGTTTTGTTTTTATGATTATTATTATTATTATTATTATTATTATTATTATTATTTGTTTTTGTTTTTTTGTTGTTGTTTTTGTTACATTATATAAAATAATAATATTTATTTATGTCACCATACATTTAATAATTTTGTTTGGGTTGGTTTTTTTGGGGTTATTTTTTTTTTTCATTCAAATAATTTATTAAAATAATTATGTTTGAAAAAAATTGTTGAATTTACACTACTCTGCAAACGAATAATTTGTGGTTTTAAACACGTATATCTTCATATTAAATCGCGATAACAAACATTGAAATAGAACCCGGAAGTAAACAGCAAAGTATGGAAGATGGCGTTTTACAAATTAAAACTTTATTAAATGCTGTTGCCAGTTGTTTTTGGGTTTTTTATAGTAAAGACTCAAGTATTATCAGTCAAATATGTACACATTTAATGGTTTTAGCATGGTGGATATATGATAGAAAGTTGTAAGAACGGTAGGGAGTAGCCTAAATGGTTGGGGAAAACCCACGATTTGACGTAACTGAACATTATTTTGTTCTTCTTTTCTTTTTCTTCCATTATTTTTTTTCTCCCATTTTTTTTTTAACCACCAACTGCGGAATTTCGTATATTTGTATTATTTACTTTAATTTTTAGCCCTTCTACGCTTCAGTCACATACATGATCACAATTTGGTTGGGAATAATTATTACATAATGGCTATACCGATCGGTGCGTTACGATAATACAGATTTAAAAACCGGAATGGTGTATAATCCACGATAAGATATAATTGTTGTGAAAAGTGAATATTGTTGACCTTAGTATTTTTACTATTTCAATGATTAATTAAACTTACCCCACAAATAAAAAGAAGACAAAACGCTTCACGTTTAACACTGTTATCTTCAAAATGCTGGAGAAATATGACGTCATTACTCAGACATTAGCTCATCTGACGACAATGACGTTGGTTAGTCTATTTACACACTACAGTACGCGACACTATGATCGGCACGTCACAAATTGTGTATCACTTGAGTAATCTATATAGACCGTCAGCTGGGACGGTGTAATCCTCCCCCGGGGGTGGGATTTGTGACAATTTTCTTTGTTTTTAGAAAGCCCATGGCAGAGAAAAATGAAATGCATGTGTTTGCCTTTTGTGAACACTTTGAGTTCAATTTGAGAACATACTGGTTTAATTCAACAGTCTTGAGTTCATCTTGAGAACATACTGTTGTAATTCAACACTAATTGAGTTCAGTTTGTGAACATACTGTTTTAATTCAACTCTAGTTGAGTTCTACCGTGAGGACATACTGTTTAAATCCAGCACTTGAGTTCAACTTTGGAACATAACTTTTTAATTCAACACCGACAGCGACTGCCAAGCTCAATTATCATGCGATTCTTCTTTCGATGATGAATAGTGTAGTAATGACGACTGGACTAATATTTGTGCAACACAACAAATAATGCCGTATCAGTTTGAACTTGGAACATCTTCCGAAGAACCACCGGCCTGACAGATGACGATGAAAATGGTCGTAGAGACAGCTTACCACTAATTTACAACTTTTACTCTTTTGTTCTTCAGCTTTTCGTGCGAATTATTTTGCTACACTGTATGTTCTAGTACTTCTGATGCAGCAGAAAAGACTATAAATAACACTTGAATTCTACGAGTCAAGTGGACCCGATATCGGTAAATAAACAAAAACGACTTTTAGTTCGTTCCATCCCTCTATAAAGATGTTTTTTTTGTGAATAATTTCAGTTTGATTTGACGTAAAAAAAAGAAGAAGTAAAAATGTTTTGGAAATAACAACAAAAAAACAAACTATTTTTGTGTGCAGTTGTGATTATTATTTAAAAAAACAAACAAAAAAACACAAAAAAAACCACCCATTTTTGTAGGATGGGACGGAATAGGCTTTAGATACTTACTTGTCTGAACTTTATTGTTAATGAAAATGTTCTCGAACTGTCAAGAAAAACCTCACAAATGAACGAGATCGAGATGCAAACAACAACAAATCTGATCTGGTTGATTGCACAAACCGTGCATGAGAAAACAAACTGGCCGAAGTTGGAAGCATAACGCAGTTTGGGACGTTGACGATATGCACCCAAAGGTCGTTTCGATGTGGATGGCGTCGGCTTGTCATTTGTTTTGTGTCGTGACCCCTGAAAAAAAAAAAAAAAAACGTATGCGGAATAGGTCGCAGGCGATTTTCGGTATTGTCACTTTTATGACGGAATATTGGAAGAATTGTTTTACTGTTCCGTTTCGAAATTTACTATTTGCGGAATAGCGTAAAGTTCGACCCCTGGCAAGGGTTCGTTTATATGCACCATCCCACATATAGAATAGCACATACGATGGCCTTTGATTTATCAGTCATAGTTTACTGGCTGGAACGAGAAACAGCCCATTGGGACCACCGACGACGATCGATCAGGCGAGTGTTTTACCACTGGGCTATCCCCTGCTCCGGATAAAAGATGTCTGCAGATAGACTTTACGTAGCCTAATCCTTAGAATCAGAGGCACAACCAGGCGTGGATGCAGGATTTCTGAATGGGAGGGGGCTGTGTGTGTGTGTGTGTGTGTGTGTGTGTGTGTGTGTGTGTGTGTGTGTCCAAATCTGATATTTTAATTATTTGAGCATTTAGAACAGTTAATATAATCACGTTTCCCCGTAAAGGTTATGGGCGGTTTTCAAAAAGGGGTGGTCCGGACCCTAGGAACCCCCCGCCTCCTCGATCCGATACTGACTTGAATAGTAATGGTTAGGCCTATAATATGCTTGTTATAGAGAATAACTAGTAAATGACGTCAGATATCTGCTTTATCCTGTGAAGGATAAAGCAGATATCTGACGTCAGTAACTAGTTATCATTTTTTATTCAGCAGACCTTAAAAATTAAGGGGGAAAGCTATTATTTCTGTTATTTCTGCCACATTGTACGATGACCTAGTAGTCAAATGAGCAATTATGTAATGTAGCTATGCGTGTGACGTCATATGAGTGACGTCAGAAGTCATAATCTGTTTATGACTGCTCTAATCGGCCATCATAATCTGTCAATAGAAACAGAGGTTGCAGGATAAAAATCGGTTAAACTGGTGTTTTCAATGGTAATGGTTGTCTTTTTCTTAAATCGGTTAAACCGGTGTTTTCAATGGTAATGGTTGTCTGCTTCTTAAATCGGTTAACCGGTGTTTTCAATGGTAATGGTTGTCTGTTTCTTAAATCGGTTAGACCGGTGTTTTCAATGCTAATGGTTGTCTGTTTCTCAAATCGGTTAAACCGGTAGTTTTGGTTATATATTTTTTCAAAGATAGTATATAATGGTGTCTTAAATAAGCGTAAGAGGTCTCAAGTTAAAAACCAAATTGTTAGTGAAAAATACGAAATAAATAAAATTAATCAACATCTGTGACATCACACTATTGTTCTAGGAGTAGATTATGGTCAGGGATTCGAACCTACTACTGACAGAACGTATTCACGAGGCCAAACATCTGCATCATCAAATTGTCGGAAACTAAATTGGAAATCAGAGATTACACGTTTAGCACGTGCATCACGCTTAATGTCAGACATTCACTGCTGATAAATTCCTGACCGAATCGTTCAGGTTAAGTCGTCTCGCTTTGGGTTATTGGTTTTGTAAATATTATTTGCCATTTTAACCAATATTTTCAATTAAAAAAAGAAAGAAATTAATTTAATAATCATGTAAATTGTTTTCATGAATAATGGATTAGGTTCGAGATTGCACTCGGAAGTCTAGATTCATGATTTTTTTGTTGTTGTAAAATCAGGAATCAACACCGCCTCGTACATTCTACATAATATAATTATGAGGTTATATAATTAGCAATACCCCGGTACATTTTTTTTTTTTTTTTTTTTCAATGACCGTATCACTGCCACTACAGTCATCTGGACTGTGTAGAACTTTAAAACCATCATACAGGGAGGAATCGTAATTACATCGGGTGGGGGTGGGGTGGCGGTGGTGATGTTTACGCAATTTTCTTATTCTCGCTGAATCAGGCAGCAACGTTAAACGGAATGCAAGTTCGTAGGAACAGTTGTCTACCGGACTTATGCTCCTAGGAATGCAGGTCCTAGGTCTAATATACCTAGGAATGCAAGTCCTAGGACTTAAGTCTCTTAGTAATACTGATTTGACTGCCAGGATATCAAGTCCGGACCGCATTAAAAACTTCACAATCTAAACGTCTAATAATGTCAATGAGTGTCGCCAATAAAACTAAATTTGCGACAGTAAAACCACCGATATACATCCGCAAATCGGAAAACACAGTAGGGTTATCCCCTAAATGAACTTTTCAGACGTTGGTCGTCCGCTGCGAACCGCTCACCTCCACGCACGGCGCCCATATGTTGGACCCATTTTGACCCAATGTTATCGACATCAACGTCAACTGTGTGCACAACGCCACTTGCGAGGGAATAGAATCGTGTTTAGCAATGAATCAAGATTCACACTGCGATTTGCCGATTGCAGGCAGAGGGTTTGGAGACGACGTGGTGAACGTCATGCTCAGTGTTGTCAGTGGCGTTGACAGATTGGGAGGCGGAAGTGGAAAGTTTGGGGTGCTTTCTGTGGAAATGGATATTCTCGACTTCTTGTCATCCGATGTAACATAAACGCTGCTGCATACCGCGACCAAGTGCTGGCCCAGGAACGTGTGCCCTTGATGGCAGCTCCTGGCCCAGGCCTGATCTTTCAGCATGACAACGCCAGACCCCACGCGGTCATCTTGACAAGGGATTACCCGAGGAACGTGGGCATCAATGTCATGGACTGGCCTTCAAGGTCGCCCGACCTGAATCCCATCGATCACGTCTGGGATGTGCTGGGAAGACGCCTGCACACTCTCAGGAACCCTCCACAGATATTTCAGGAAGTTGGTGCCTCATCAATGGCACCGTATCGCTAATGCAGTCTTTACACGCATCAGGCAGCCAGTGAGGAAGCGTTGCTTTGCAGTTGTGAGTACACATGGAGGGCATACGCGCTACTGAACCTGTGATTTCATCAGACGACCCTGCTTGTGAATTACCATTTTGACTGTTTGTGGTTTTGACGAATGCTGTGGGCGCATCGAACAGATTTTTGACTCAACAATTATTCCTATTCTTTCTTTGACGTCATACAATTTTTTTTAAATACCCTTTTTAACATGTTCTTCTGTCATATTTGCTAACTAGCCAAGATGAAACGGTTGTGAGGTTTTTAATATGACTCAGTATAGGATTCCAAACATTTTTACAACTAATATTATGAGTAGAATGGCCAGCTTATTTTTCCCGAACGTGTCCACTGCTCCCCCCCCCCCCCCCCAGCACTGGAACAGTTACCCCAGTGGAATGTCGGAAATAAAATTCCAGCAGACTAGGAATACTAGGATTGAAAGGCCTATGGACTAGGAGTACCAGGAATGAAAGTCCCACGGACTTTAAATTCCTAAGAATACACGTCCCACAGACGTAAATTCCTAGGAATACAAGTACCACAGACTAGGATTCCGAGAAACGGAAGTCCGATCGGACAAATATAAAGAAAATCACAATTAATAGGAACGTGACTTACAGTCGAAAAATAAACTTATAAAACAGTATTAAAAATTATGTTGCTGTATATAGAAATTGGCTTTTGGTGTTCGCCAAATGTTATGTTTTTTGGAGTTACCAGTTTTCATATATTTTTTGTAAACAATTTTGGGGTCCATATTGTTTTGTTTTTGTTTTTGTTTTGTGGGTATATATATATATATATATATATATATATATATATATATATATATATATATATATATATATATATATATACACTAGTATATATATATATATCTATATATCTTTGCGTTGAACACTTGAACATATAGCCTACTTTATATCAGCAGTTGCATTATATACTTTTGAAACAAGCAAGATACTCGTCCTACTTCAATATGCTAACAAAAATGTAAGATGATTACAAAATTTAACTCAAGTCTCTAATCCACAAGTCTATGACGTAAAAAAAATTATTCAGTTAATACTCAAACTTAAAAATTATTTCTTTGACATAGAGATTTGAACCAACAATAATCTTAAGAGAATCGTACGCTGATAAAAACATAACGTTTTCTCTCGTGTCTTTCTGGCAGTTCGTGCATATTGCAGAATATAACAAACGGACGTCTAATTTGCCGGACAAGTATTTCTGTCACTGCTGTAGAAGGAATTTAAATCCTGGGAAAAAACAACAACTTAAAAATAAACCAGGTATGAAAGTCCGGGTAGGACTATGGTTCCTAAGGTATAGAGGTCCGATAGGACTACTGTTCCTAGGACCTCGCTTCCCATGGGCCTGCGTTCCTTTTACACCGGAGTTGTTTACTGTGTATTATTTGTTCATTTCAACTTATTTTCATGCTTATATCCAATTACGGTTCAAACACGCTGTCCTGGGCACACACCTCAGCTATCTGGGCTGTCTGTCCAGGACAGTGAGTTAGCTGTTAGTTGGTTAGTGCTTAGTGAGAGAGAACAGGGTGTAGTGGCCTTACACCTACCCATTGAGCCCTTAAGAACTCGCTCTGGGTTGGAGCCGGTACCGGGCTGCGAACCTGTACCTACCAGACTGTAGTGCGATGGCTTAATCATTGCGCCACCGAGGCCGGTTAGGGTGTATCAATATATGGGGAAAACAAGCTACATATGGTAGGCTGCCTTGTTACATTGTAACTACAGTGTAAATAGCCAATCAACATTCTACAGGTTTTATACAATACAAAATGACTACAAATGATTGAGTCACCTCTTGTGAACTGTCCAAGCTGCAATCAAGGCTCCATCCACCAGTGTGGTAATCACTATCGCCGACACAACGCTGGAAATCTCTTGACCATTGGACACACGCTCTGAACCTGATCTTGGAGAAGGACTTACATGTGATCTTGGTGTACACCTTGGAGAAAGACTTCTATTTGATGTTGGTGTAGGACTTGGAGAAGGACTTCTATTTGAACTTGGTGTAGGACTTGGGGAAGGACTTCTATTTGATGATGGTGTAGGACTTGGATAAAAACTTCTATTTGAACTTGGTGTAGGTCTTGGGGAAGGACTTCTATTTGATCTTGACGTAGGACTTGGGGAAGGACTTCTGTTTGATCTCGGAGTAGGTCTTGGAGCAGGACTTCTATTTGAACTTGACGTAGGACTTGGAGAAAGACTTCTATTTGATCTTGGTGTAGGACTTGGAGAAGGACTTCTATTTGATCTTGGTGTAGGACTTGGAGAAGGACTTCTATTTGATCTTGGTGTAGGACTTGGGGAAGGACTTCTATTTGAACTTGGTATAGGACTTGGGGAAGGACTTCTATTTGATCTTGGTATAGGACTTGGGGAACGACTTCTATTTGATATTGGTGTAGGACTTTGAGGACTTCTATTTGATCTTGGTGTAGGATTTGGAGAAGGACTTCTATGTGATCTTGGTGTAGGACTTGGAGAAGGACTTCTATGTGATCTTGGTGTAGGATTTGGAGAAGGACTTCTATGTGATCTTGGTGTGGGTCTCGGGGAAGGACTTCCGTTTGATCTTGGTGTGGGACTTGGGGAAGGACTTCTATTTGATCTTGGTGTAGGACTTGGAGAAGGACTTCTGTTTGATCTTGGTGTAGGACTTGGAGAAGGACTTCTATTTGATCTTGGTGTAGGACTTGGAGAAGGACTTCTGTTTGATCTTGGTGTAGGACTTGGAGAAGGACTTCTATGTGATCTTGGTGTGGGACTTGGAGAAGAACTTTTATTTGATTTAGGTGTAAGATTTGAAGGACTTCTATGTGATCTTGGTGTAGGACTTCGAGAAGGACTTCTATGTGATCTTGGTGTAGGACTTGGAGAAGGACTTCTATGTGATCTTGGTGTAGGACTTGGAGAAGGACTTCTATGTGATCTTGGTGTGGGACTTGGAGAAGAACTTTTATTTGATTTAGGTGTAAGATTTGAAGGACTTCTATGTGATCTTGGTGTAGGACTTTGAGAAGGACTTCTATGTGATCTTGGTGTAGGACTTGGACAAGGACTTCTATGTGATCTTGGTGTAGGACATGGAGAAGGACTTCTATGTGATCTAGGTGTGGGACTTTGAGAAGGACTTCTGTTTGATCTTGGTGTGGGTCTCGGGGAAGGACTTCTATGTGATCTATTGTCCGAACCAAATTGTTAACAACTACGAAACATTACTCTCCTACCTTTAATTGCCGTTAGATTTCCTCCAAAGTTTGTCCAGACACAAATCTTGAAAAAACCATTACAATGACAGATTCCACATACCAGATGATAACCATATCACCTATATCGACTTCGCTGAGAGCGCATAGGGAAAAAAGCATGTAATTTTGTATCAGCTGCCATTTTGACTTTTTATGGAATATTCTTCAAGAGGGGTGAAAGGATAGGACTTAATCTAACAACGTCATAACATGTTATGATATAAAAGCAAACGTGATGACGTCATATTATTATTATTTTTTAAAATTATTATTATTATTATTTTAATGATACCACTAGAGATCATCGATTTCATATTAATTGTGTCACATACTTCGGAGGCTTTCACCCCTCTTGAAGAGTATTCCATAAAGAAGCAAGATGGCAGACGGCAGAAAACTGCATGTATTTTTCCCTATGCAATCTCAGCGAAGACAATATCGGCCACATCGTTGCAGTCCCGTGTGTGGAATCTGTATATTTGTAGTGGGTTTTTTTGCGATTTGTGTCTGGACAGGAGAGTAATCTTTCGTAGTTGTTAACAATTTGGTTCGGACAATAGGTGTGGGACTTTGAGAAGGACTTCTATTTGATGATGGTGTAGGACTTGGAGAAGGACTTCTATTTGATCTTGGTATAGGTCTTGGGGAAGGACTTCTATTTGATCTTGGTGTAGGTCTTGGAGAAGGACTTCTATTTGATGATGGTGTAGGACTTGGAGAAGGACTTCTATTTGATCTTGGTATAGGTCTTGGGGAAGGACTTCTATTTGATCTTGGTATAGGACTTTGAGAAGGACATCTATTTGATCTTTGTATAGGACTTTGAGAAGGACTTCTATTTGATCTTGGTGTAGGACTTTGAGAAGGACTTCTATATGAAATTGGTGTAGGACTTGGGGAAGGACTTCTATTTGATCTAGGTATAGGACTTGGGGAAGGACTTCTATTTGAACTTGGTGTAGGACTTGGGGAAGAACTTCTATTTGATCTTGGTATAGGACTTGGGGAAGGACTTCTATTTGAACTTGGTATAGGCCTTTGAGAAGGACTTCTATTTGATCTTGGTATAGGATTTGGAGAAGGACTTCTATGTGATCTTGGTGTGGGACTTGGAGAAGGACTTCTATGTGATCTTGGTGTAGGACTTGGAAAAGGACGTCTATTTGATCTTGGTGTAGGATTTGGAGGACTTCTATTTGATCTTGGTGTGGGACTTGGGGAAGGACTTCTATTTGATCTTGGTGTAGGTCTTAGAGAAGGACTTCTCTTTGATCTTGGTGTAGGTCTTTGAGGACTTCTATTTGATCTTGGTGTAGGTCTTACAGAAGGACTTCTCTTTGATCTTGGTGTAGGTCTTGGAGAAGGACGTCTGTTTGATCTTGGTGTAGGATTTGGAGGACTTCTATTTCATCTTGGTGTGGGACTTGGGGAAGGACTTCTATTTGATCTTGGTGTAGGACTTTGAGGACTTCTATTTGATCTTGGTGTAGGTCTTAGAGAAGGACTTCTGTTTGATCTTGGTGTAGGACTTGGAGAAGGACTTCTATGTGATCTTGGTGTAGGACTTTGAGGACTTCTATTTGATCTTGGTGTAGGTCTTAGAGAAGGACTTCTGTTTGATCTTGGTATAGGACTTGGAGAAGGACTTCTATGTGATCTTGGTGTGGGACTTGGAGAAGAACTTTTATTTGATTTAGGTGTAAGATTTGAAGGACTTCTATGTGATCTTGGTGTAGGACTTGGAGAAGGACTTCTATGTGATCTTGGTGTAGGACTTGGAGAAGGACTTCTATGTGATCTTGGTGTGGGACTTGGAGAAGAACTTTTATTTGATTTAGGTGTAAGATTTGAAGGACTTCTATGTGATCTTGGTGTAGGACTTTGAGAAGGACTTCTATGTGATCTTGGTGTAGGACTTGGACAAGGACTTCTATGTGATCTTGGTGTAGGACATGGAGAAGGACTTCTATGTGATCTAGGTGTGGGACTTTGAGAAGGACTTCTGTTTGATCTTGGTGTGGGTCTCGGGGAAGGACTTCTATGTGATCTATTGTCTGAACTAAATTGTTAACAACTACGAAACATTACTCTCCTACCTTTAATTGCCGTTAGATTTCCTCCAAAGTTTGTCCAGACACAAATCTTGAAAAAACCATTACAATGACAGATTCCACATACCAGATGATAACCATATCACCTATATCGACTTCGCTGAGAGCGCATAGGGAAAAAAGCATGTAATTTTGTATCACCTGCCATTTTGACTTTTTATGGAATATTCTTCAAGAGGGGTGAAAGGATAGGACTTAATCTAACAACGTCATAACATGTTATGATATAAAAGCAAACGTGATGACGTCATATTATTATTATTTTTTAAAATTATTATTATTATTATTTTAATGATACCACTAGAGATCATCGATTTCATATTAATTGTGTCACATACTTTGGAGGCTTTCACCCCTCTTGAAGAGTATTCCATAAAGAAGCAAGATGGCAGACGGCAGAAAACTGCATGTATTTTTCCCTATGCAATCTCAGCGAAGACAATATCGGCCACATCGTTGCAGTCCCGTGTGTGGAATCTGTATATTTGTAGTGGGTTTTTTTGCGATTTGTGTCTGGACAGGAGAGTAATCTTTCGTAGTTGTTAACAATTTGGTTCGGACAATAGGTGTGGGACTTTGAGAAGGACTTCTATTTGATGATGGTATAGGACTTGGAGAAGGACTTCTATTTGATCTTGGTATAGGTCTTGGGGAAGGACTTCTATTTGATCTTGGTGTAGGTCTTGGAGAAGGACTTCTATTTGATGATGGTGTAGGACTTGGAGAAGGACTTCTATTTGATCTTGGTATAGGTCTTGGGGAAGGACTTCTATTTGATCTTGGTATAGGACTTTGAGAAGGACATCTATTTGATCTTTGTATAGGACTTTGAGGACTTCTATTTGATCTTGGTGTAGGACTTTGAGAAGGACTTCTATATGAAATTGGTGTAGGACTTGGGGAAGGACTTCTATTTGATCTAGGTATAGGACTTGGGGAAGGACTTCTATTTGAACTTGGTGTAGGACTTGGGGAAGAACTTCTATTTGATCTTGGTATAGGACTTGGGGAAGGACTTCTATTTGAACTTGGTATAGGCCTTTGAGAAGGACTTCTATTTGATCTTGGTATAGGATTTGGAGAAGGACTTCTATGTGATCTTGGTGTGGGACTTGGAGAAGGACTTCTATGTGATCTTGGTGTAGGACTTGGAGAAGGACGTCTATTTGATCTTGGTGTAGGATTTGGAGGACTTCTATTTGATCTTGGTGTGGGACTTGGGGAAGGACTTCTATTTGATCTTGGTGTAGGTCTTAGAGAAGGACTTCTCTTTGATCTTGGTGTAGGTCTTTGAGGACTTCTATTTGATCTTGGTGTAGGTCTTACAGAAGGACTTCTCTTTGATCTTGGTGTAGGTCTTGGAGAAGGACGTCTATTTGATCTTGGTGTAGGATTTGGAGGACTTCTATTTCATCTTGGTGTGGGACTTGGGGAAGGACTTCTATTTGATATTGGTGTAGGTCTTAGAGAAGGACTTCTATTTGATCTTGGTGTAGGACTTTGAGGACTTCTATTTGATCTTGGTGTAGGTCTTAGAGAAGGACTTCTCTTTGATCTTGGTGTAGGTCTTGGAGAAGGACTTCTATTTGATCTTGGTGTAGGACTTTGAGGACTTCTATTTGATCTTGGTGTAGGTCTTAGAGAAGGACTTCTATTTGATCTTGGTGTAGGTCTTAGAGAAGGACTTCTATTTGATCTTAGTGTAGGTCTTGGAGAAGGACTTCTATTTGATCTTGGTGTAGGTCTTGGAGAAGGACTTATATTTGATATTGGTGTATGTTTTGCCGAATGACTACTGTTGGAACTTGATGGAGTCTGTAGACCTGGATTTAAACTCTGTGGATGATTTAGATCTGCACTTCTATTTGAACTCGATGTTGAAATTTGTGTTTGGAATTGAGGAGAACGTGTGTTTACACTTGATACAGCATGTTGATTTTAGGGATAGGACGATTGATTATTCGATGTTATCGAAAATCGCGGTTTTAGGGCCAAGGTTCAGTGCACGGTTTCCCAATTTGCGAACAACGGTTCATTTCCTTTTTCTTTCTTTTTTAAATGGTACATGTATAAATGTATCCGCACCTTGCTGGTAAGTGACCCTTAAAGTATTTCGGCCAATCACAGCATTCGATTCACTTAAACCTGACATGTTTGCATGGGTGATAGGTGCCGTTCGGATCCTGCACAGAACCCGCAAATGTCTTGCCATGACCATAAAAATGGTCTAGGATCGATCCCCGTTGATGGACCCAATGGGGCTATTTCTCGTTCCAGCCAGAGCTCCATGACTTGTGTAACAAAGGCCGTGGTATGTACTATTCTGTCTGTGGGATGGTGCATATAAAAGATCCCTTGTAGCTAATCGAAAAGAGTAACTCATGAAGTGCCAACAGCGGGTTTTCTCTCTCAATATCTGTGTGGTCCTTAACCATAAGTCCGACGCCATATAACCGTAAATAAAATGTGTTGAGTGCATTGTTAAATAAAACATTTCTTTCCTTTCTTCCTGGGCTCAGTGATTAATCCGCCGAGAGAATAAACAGTTTAAGTATGTTTCGTCCCAGTTGTCAAAATTTTAAAAAGTAAAGACGTGTTAACGTCAAGAATTGTAAAATTGCGTCCATCATATTAACTTAAAACGATTCAACATCGCTAATTTCTGTAAGTTTTTTATCAGAATGAAATCGTCCGCAGTTCCAGAACTACAATATATGCAAACTACTTTGCACTTTTTTTTCTTTTTTTAATTTGTAGATATTTTTTCCTCTTTTTTTCACTTTCAGTACGAGAAAAAAAAGAAAAAAAACTAGTTAAATAATTCTTTATTATATATTATGTGTATGTACTTTTTAAATCAGTGATACCTTTTTATGTAACTTGTGTTGAGTTAAATAATCAACAGTAGGCCTATATATTATGTATTTATGCTTATATCAGGTAATCCATACTTTAATATATATATATATATATATATATATATATATATATATATATATATATATATATATATATATATATATATATACACTTCTCATCAAAGATTTGACATTATCAAAATAATAATAAACATTACAAAAATATCTCTTGACATATATCGTTATTTTAGACTTCTATAATGTGTACATGACACGGTCACACCCATATATACTATAGAATGCATTTAAAGACAACTGAATTAGAAAAAAAACATACGGGAGAGACTATTCCCGGACCTGGCGGGCACATTGCCCAAGTATCCCAGACCCAACACGCTAACATGGCATGGTAAAAATGCAATTTTTGTTTAAAGACAACTGAATTAGAAAAAAAACATACGGGAGAGACTGAATTAGAAAAAAAACATACGGGAGAGACTATTCACGGACCTGGCTGGCACATTGCCCAAGTATCCCAGACCCAACACGCTAACATGGCATGGTAAAAATGCAATTTTTGTTTTCTAATCCAGATATAATTGTATATTTACAATTATTTTACAAATGGCCATTAAAAATAAAATGTCTTGCTCTTAAAAAATAGTTTATAAAATGTATGTATGATAATTACCAAAATATAATGACCAAAAACCGAAATTGGAACCGAAAATTAAAAATCCGAACAGTCCCATCCCTAGTTGATTAGCACGTGATCCCGAGGAAGCCCTAAAGCTTGTCCTTTCTGAAACGAAAAAACAAATCTTAAATAATCATAATAATAATACGCCACTGCGGTGAGAAATGTCATAGCGGATGTAAAGTTTCTATTTAAATTTAAAACTCTAGGAGAAAACAGACGGAAACTGTTTAATCTTATTTTTTTTTAAATTTAATACACATTCAAAAATTACTAAAACATCTCTCTCAGTTTGTGAACACTACACAGATAATCAAAGTACTAAGTTTGAGAATTATCGATTAAAACTCAAGAAGATAAGACTTTCTTTTCTTTTCTTCTTTTTTAAATCTATAAAAAAAAAGTTAGTTTTTTTTTAATATTCAAACTCTCTCTCTCTGTTAGTGAAGACTTCGGTATCCGTAAGAATACTTATAGTAACCTTCAGAAATATGCAATCAAAACTCTAGGATAAGATAGACTTTAAAAGTTTCAGTGTTAAATTTATATTTAAAATGTTTAAATTTAAAACAAATTTCAAAAAAAAAATTCTAATAGTTTGTGAAGACTGCCCGTAACTCGGAGTAAAGAAGCTCTAGCTTACTTTTTAAGAGTATTTGCCCCATTTGAACATCACATAGTGTATTGTTTCACTGCATTGTAACTTTATCCAAATGTATTATAGGTTTGTAACTTTGTAGGTTAACCAAACGTAGTGTTCATGTGTAATGTTGAAACTAGTGTCTGCCGCTTTAACGTTTACCAACCAGCCACGTGACCCCCCCCCCCCCCCCCCGCTAACCCCAACCTCTAATTACAGGGCCGTAGCTATTATTTTTCGTTGGGGGTGGGGTGGGGGGTGGGGGCAACTGAGTAGTTAACAGTCTAAAACTGCTTAAAACGGTTAAGAAGAGAATTTTCTTGAAGTTTCTGTAATGCTTTCCGGATTTACCCCCCCCCCCCCCCCCCCCCCCCACCCGCTACGGCACTGAATTAATGCTACTTACCGGTTCGTTTCAGAGTGAAAATGTCGTGGTCCGCTCCAACAACTTTGGTTTGACACCACCAGTCTGTAAAGTCATCATCCTTGACGCTCTCTATCTCGAGCGTGTAGAACTTCACCTCCGATACCTTGGCGGTCGTGAAGCGCCCACAAGATGGCCGATAGCCACGTGTACCATGCACGTCGCCGCAATTGTCGATGTATTGGGTAACGCTGCCGACGGTGACGTCAGTCTGACCACTGACCTTCACGAACATGACCTCAGCGAATAAGCCGTTCGCATTATTCACAGTGCAGACTAGCTTGACTTTCTCTTTCAGTATGGCAGTGTTGGGATCAGCAGTCAGTTCCAGCAACATCGCTGTTACAATTGTAAAACAAACATTTCGAGAGTACTGCTAAAGCATTACATGTCCCCTACAGGGCCGAAAACATTGTAGTCTTTCCTAAATTCAAGGGCTATTACTGGTGGATCAACAAAATACATTTAGGAGGCGAGGGGAGGGGGGGGGGGGGGGAGAGTTAATGACATGTGGCCTTCAGCTACAAACGTTCCCGAAAAGATTCCTCGGATTCTCTAACGTATAAAATGAAAATATATATAATACAAACATTACTCGCAAATTTTATAATTTTAAAATTTATTTATTGCTTGGGTTTTTTGGGTTTTTTTTTTTGTTTGTTTGGGTTTTTTGTTTTGTTTTTTTATTGTTTTTTTTTGGGGGGGGGGGGGGGGGGGGCTCTCCCCACTTACATCTGTCATTGGCTATAACTGTGCAAAAATGGGTAGTATCCATGAAAGTCAAACTTCAGGACATGATAAAGCTATGTATAAAAAGGAATAATTACTTCAACAGAGGATGTATTAAATTAGCAAACACATAATTTTATCACATCTCAAACTGTCAATGAAACTAATTTAAGTAATTTAATTAACTTAAGATATGTAAATAAACTTAGTAAATAATCTGCAGACAAACTTGAAGGTAAATTATGTTTGAGTAAATTGACAAGTAGTCTTCAGAAAATGAAAAACAGTAAGTCATACTCTCTTTTTTTCTTCTTTTTTTCCCCTTTGGATTGGTCTGGGGGACTTTAATTAAGAAGAGTACAAAAAGGGGGAGTTAACCATATCACTTCGAAGAGGAATAATAACATGTATCCCTAAAGGTATGACCGGCCTCGGTGGCGTCGTGGGTAGGCCATCGGTATACAGGCTGGTAGGTACTGGGTTCGGATCCCAGTCGAGGCATGGGATTTTTAATCCAGATACCGACTCCAAACCCTGAGTGAGTACTCCGCAAGGCTCAATGGGTAGGTGTAAACCACTTGCACCGACCATGGTTTGTGCTATCCTGCCTGTGTGAAGCACAAATAAAAGATCCCTTGCAGCTAATCGGAAAGAGTAGCCCATGTAGTGGCGACAGCGGGTTTCCTCTCAAAATCTGTGTGGTCCTTGACCATATGTCTGACGCCATATAACCGTAAATAAAATGTGTTGAGTGCGTCGTTAAATAAAACATTTATTTCTTTCTTTCCCTAAAGCTAATAAAAACAGACATTTCTTACAGAACTGTCGACCTATATTTTTGCTGATTTTTAAATTGACATCGTCCTGTATAGCAGCCAGAATTAACAAGTGTTAAATCTTATTATACATGAAGATCAAAAAGGATTGGTAGAGGGACGGTTCATTGAGGAAAAATATAAGAACACTATGACATTTTACATGAAGGCAAGTATAAATGAATGTCAGCGCTAATATCTGTGATATAGTTTGATATAATTCTGATATAATTCGATATCCATGAGATACTTTGAATAAACGTTGGAGTATTTTGGCTTTATTCTCTCTATTCGAAGATGGGTAGTTATGTTTTATAATAATTCTGTATCATATATATTCTACAAAATTCGGAGCATTTTAATACTGAAAGAGGTTGTAGACGAGGTTATCCTCTATCGCCAAATTTATTTATTATTTGCGTAGAAATGCTTGGAATTTTAATCCAAAATAATCCTAATATTAATGGAATTAAAATCGGCGGAGTTGAATATAAAATTGGACAATTTGCAGACGACACACAGTTACACCTGGATGGTTCTCGTAAAGTTTTGACATATGACCTGCAAGTGTGGATTTATTTAGAAATATATCATGTCTAACAATTAACAGAGATAAGACAAAAACTATTGGATTAGGTCCCCCTTGCAAACACCTTGGCAGGAATGTGCAAACAATTCAGTCTCGATTTGTGCGAATCGAATTTCAGTATTTTTGGAATAATACTAAATACAAAACTAGAAAATAATTATTTAAGTAAATACATTTGAACGAAATTTTTGGCAAATACAACCCTACTAAATTCCTGGCGTGCCAAATGCGTAACACTTGCTCTTTTCAAAATTAAATCATATTTTTATAAATTTACCAAATCTAACATCTGAATGTATCGAATTGTTTTTGCTTTTATATGGAATGATGGTCCTGACAGAATTAAAAGATCAGTTATCATTAAAAATTGTAAAGATTGTGGACTAGAAATGGCTGTAGTATCTGATTTTATTAAAAATTATAAAGATTGTGGACTAGAAATGGCTGTAGTATCTGATTTTATTAAAGCTTTAAAGGTGTCCTTGCTTAGACGCAGGGTTTCTGCCAGAAAGAAACTTTGGGGTATGGCACTATGGAGTTGAACGCAACAACAGTCAACAGTGGGAGGGAGCGTGTGGGCCTACCCCAGAAAGAAAATGGGTAGAGTTTAGGGTTAGGGTTAACAAAATCATACAGTAATGATAAAAGTCATTAATTTTGTCGAAAGGTCACTTAAAAAAAACAAAATCTGCAAAACGTTTTGTTTGTTTTTTTGTTTTTTTTTAAATGTGTATGACGCCATACCCGTTTTACCATCTGGCACAAGCCCTGGGACATTATTTTCTTAGTGACTGTAAATAGAAATAGTTTCTTGACAAATATGTTGGGAAAATTCATTTATCCAAACTTGGTTCTAATTTTTTAAGAGAACCTTAAAGAGAAGATTAAAATCCAATTTTGGATAGACGAGCTGTAAACTTGGAAAGAATTAGGACAAAATTTAAAAATTGAGACTTGTGAGCAAATAATCGATGAACTGTTATCGGATAAAAAAAAAAGTGTCTTTTATTTAACAACACCACTAGAGCACATTGATTAATTACTGATCGGCTATTGGATGTCAAACATTAAATTTGGGTAATTCTGACACATAGTAATCAGAGAACACCTGCTACATTTTTAATGTAGCAAGGGATCTTTTATATGCACTTTCCCACAGACACGAGTATCCCATAGACCGGATTGCACATACCACGGCCGTTGATATACCAGCCGTGGTGCACTGGCTGGAACGAGAGTCGATCCCAAACCGACCGCGCATCAAGCGAGCCCTTAACCACTGGGCTACGTCCCGCCCCCCCCCCCCCCCCCCCCCCCCCCCCCCCTCTCCTCTATAGCAAATGGTCCGCTTTCATAACTAAAACAAACACGTTTATACATATGAAGTTTCTGGTGGTGCAAAACAAAATAGAAAAAAGGTCCACTTTGTTCATATTCGAACACCTCCCCCAGGTCCAGATCACGCTACGCCCATTCCCTTAATTGCCATTAGATTAATTATCCTTAGATTTAGACCATTTCTCTAGGCAGAAACCTTTTAAAAAACAACAACATTACAATGATACTGATTCCACATATTGAATGATTAAAAATGACATTGTACTTTTGTTCTGGGTACCAGAGTGCCTGTTTATGGAATACTCTTCAAGAGGGGTGAAAGGACGTGACGTATTCTAACGACGTCATACATGTTCAAGTTCAAGTTCTTTATTGCGTTACGCTTTACAGCTTAATGGCATAAAAACAGTATTTAACATACAAATTAATATATACATGTATATACAATAGTGCAGTGCAATGGTGGAGAGTGACCTAAACAGGTATACAGATATAATTAAAATCGCATGTAGTATAGTATAGCAATATGGTAATATAATATACTTTAATATAAAGGTACAGAATTGTTAACTACTATTGATAATAAAGAGGCATATGTGTATTTATAATAATGTATAAATAACCATGTATAAGTAGTTATAGTGTTTATAAGAACTGGTCTCTACTCCGATTCGCCTGCAATAAATATTTTCCAAGGTTATTTATCTCCTTATTATTTTCAGAAGTTAAAAGCGGTATTAATTTGAAGACTCTATGGTGTTTAAAATAGTATTGTTTAATTAACTTAGGTCTTATGTCTACATTCACTATCATGGTATAAAGGCAATCGTGATGACGTCATATTATGTACGCCATGTAGGCCTACTTCGGAGCCTCCCACCCATCTTGATTCTTGAATAGTATTCCATTAAAACAACAACAAAACATCAAACAAATATTTTAAAAAGTACAATGGCAGACGGCGAAAAATTGCATGCTTTTTGACTTAGGAGATCTTGACAAAGTTCACCTATGTGACATGTTTATCATCTATTGTCCGAACCAAATTGTTAACAACTACCAAAAATTACTCTCTTACCTTTAATTGCCGTTAGCTTTCCTCCAAAGTTTGTCCAGACAGAAATCTTTAAAAACCCATTACAATGACACAGATTCCACATACCAGATGATAACTATGTCACGTCATAACATGTTATGATATAAAAGCAAACGTGATCACGTCATATTATTTATTATTATTATTATTATTATTATTATTTTAATGATACCACTAGAGACCATTGATTTCATATTAATTGTGTCACATACTTTGGAGGCTTTCACCCCTCTTGAAGAGTATTCCATAAACAAGCAAAATGGCAGACGGCAGAAAACTGCATGTATTTTTCCCTATGCAATCTCAGCAAAGACGATATCGGCGACATCGTTGCAGTCTCGTGTCTGGAATCTGTATATTTGTAGTGGGGTTTTTTTTTTTGCGATTTGTGACTGGACAAACTTTGGAGGAAATCTAACGGCAATTAAAGGTAGGAGAGTATTTTGTTTGTAGTTTGGTACAATTTGGTTCGGACAATAGTATGTGGATTTTGTGTCATTGTGCAGGCGCGGATACAGGATTTCTGAAAGGCGGGGGGAGGTCCAAATGTAATATTTTTTTTTTTATTATTTAAGCATTTAGAACAGTTAATATAATCACGTTTCCCCTTAAAGGTTACGGTCGGTTTTTAAAAAGTGGGGTCCGGATCCTTGGACACCCGCCCCCCCCCCCCCTTCCCCTGGGTCCGCTCCTGTTGTGTTGGGTTTTCTTGACAAAATGTGGATAACATATAATGGTAATTAAGGGCAGGAGAATAATTTATCACAGTTGTTAACGGACTTTAGTATGTAAAGAATCTGTAACTCACCTTGTTCTATGATTTTAATTTTGTTGCTGTGTATGTCAATTCCTTTTGGGCGGGGGGAGAACGTGCACCACCAGACGCTAAAATCCTCAGAGTCAAGACTCCCGATGTGCAGCGTGTACTGCTTCAGGTCTGTCGATGACTGGTATGTGCCACTGCCACATTCCGGGGAATATCGGTATTCATGCTTCGAGTACACGACATTACACCCCCACTGACCTTGATCTATAGTTCCAATGGTTGAAACAGTATTTCCGGTTTGACGTACGAAACTGACGTCACCGTACACCATATTAGCCTTGTTTAGGTCGCATCTGAACCAGTACTCTTGGTACACTCTTGAATATGCCCGCCTAGGTCGAGAATACATGCGTATTCCTAGGCCTGTTGCTAAAAATATTTTAATAATAATAATAATAAAAAAATAATAATATTTTTTTTTTTTAAATGTTTTTTTTTTTTTTTTATAATAATAATAATATATATGTGTGTGTGTGTGTGTGTGTGTGTGTGTGTGTGTGTGTACTTATGTGTGTGTGTGTGTGTGTGTGTATCCAAACAAACACAGACACATCATGGAATAATGCTGCTAATTTCCAATTACCCCAGACCTGTAAAATAAAAATCAATGTTATGGAAAAAATTTAATAAATCTGGGGAAATTCCAGACGAGGCAAGCGCCTCGACTACCTCATGCTGGCTACGCCATTGTACACTTATAATTTGTGAGACCTAAAAGGATTATACATCCTCTGTCCCAATGCGTTAAAATCTATTTATAGCCTATTCAAAACCTACATACATGTATACAATATTTAGAAATGCCTACGTCTATAGATACTAGCCAGTCCCAGGTTTGCCCACAGTTCGTGTATGTTAAGGACTGACCACGTGGTCTGTAGGCCTCACGAACATCATCGATTAACTCAACATTCTTTTTAAAGGGGCAGACCCTAGTTTTTAAACACTACGACGTATTTTTCACTATTAAAGCCGTTTTAAATAATTTAAATTAGGAGTACTTACATTTTATTATTTAGAATATTAATTTTCGTACACCTCAAGTGGTTCTGGGCATTTGTTCATAATTCTAAAAACACAGAAGTAATGGTGATCGAGACAGGCTATAGTCTATTTTTAGACGACATTTCCAGGTTTAAACATCACAAACTTCAGCTGTTCTCTAGTATATCCTTATCGAAATGTTTTGCAGGTGTGTTGATTAACTAAACTTACTGTCCATTTTCACCGGCAAAAACTAGGGTCTGAGCCTTTAGGGATGTCTCCGTAGCCTAGTGGTTATCGTGGTGGCCCTGGAACTACGGGCACTTCGGTGCCTAATGTTCGAGTTTCAGCAGTAGCATAAGCAAACGTATGTAAGGATTTTTATCTAGAGTTTGAAGCCATGGACGTTTTTGTTTTATTAGATCACGCATATATCTACAACGTGTAGGTGCGGACGTGTGCGGTAAACATGACGCTGTCCGAGACAACGTCACTGTACTTGTTGAGACCTGTACCCTCATTCCCCCCCTCCCCACCCACCACCAACCTCCGGCCTCCAAATGGTACCTACCGGTTCGTTTCAAAGTGAATATTTTGTGGTCCTCTGCTACCTCTTTGGTTTGGCACCACCAGTCGGTGAAGTCTTCTTCTTTCACAATCTCTATCTGGAGCGTGTAGACCTTGGTGGTCGAGTCCTTGGTGTTCGAGCCACGCCCACAAGATGGCAGATAGCCGCGTGTACCGTGCACGTCGCCGCACCGCTGGGAGTATTGCATGACGCTGCCGACGGTGACGTCTTTTTTACCATTGACCTTCACGAAGATGACCTCAGCAATCAAGTCGTTTGCTTGATGTACCTGGCACATAAGCTTCACTTTCTGTTTCGGTAGAGCAGTGGAGGGAACAGCAGATATGTCGATCAATAGCCCTGTAAAAATGAAAAAATAACATATTAAACATAAGTGGCATTAAAAATAACATATCAAACATAGGTGACATTAAAAATAACATATCAAACATAAGTGACATTAAAAATAGCATATCAAACAGAGTTGACATTAAAAATAACATATCAACAAGAGATGGCATTAAAATAATATGTCAAAAAGAGCTAGCATTAAAAATAACATATCAAACAGAGTTGACATTAAAAATAACATATCGGAGATGACATTAAAAATAGCATATCAAACACAGATGACATTAAAAATAGCATATGAAACAGAGGTGACATTAAAATAACATATCAAACAGAGGTGACCTTAAAAATAACATAAACAGGGGTTACATTGAAAATAACATGAAACAGAAGTGGCATTAAAAATAACATATCAAACATAGGCGGCATTAAATATAACATCAAACAGAGCTGGCATTTAAAATAGCATATCAAATAGAGGTGACAATAAAAATAACATGAAACAGAGGTGACATTAAAAACAGCATACAAATAGAGGCAACATTAAAAATAGCACCTTAAAAAGAGGTGACATTAAAAATAATAGGCTATATCAGATGTGAGGTTAAATATGTATATGTACCAGAGCAGAAGCGGATCCAGAGGGGGGTCAGGGGGATTAATGAACACTAGGCTCTGTCACTTTTATGCATATTTGCCCTACTCAGAGAGTTGTCTCAAGAATAGTGTCCCTTAAAGTTATAATTGTCAAGGGCCTACAAGTTCCCCTTTGTATCGGGTTGTTGTTGGTTTTATTGTTGGTTTTTGTTGGGGTTTTTTGGTTTTTTTTTGTGGTTTTTTCTGTGTTTTTTTGTATGTGTTGTTGCTTTTTTTTTCTTTTTTTTTTGTGGGGAGGAGTTTGTGTTTTTTTTTTTTTTGGGGGGGGGGTTTTTTTTTTTTTTTTTTGTTTTTTGTTTGGTGGCGGTGGGGGGTTTGGGGGGGGGGGGGCGGGGGACGGGGTTGTTTTTTGTAGGCTATATCTGCACTACCCGTTCCGAGAATATTGCCCTTCAATTTTTTTTTTTATCAAAGTCAAATTACAATGAAATATATGATAGTCATACTTATATACGGAGCAAGTTGATTATATGGCTTTTTCCCCCGTGTCCCCCTTTCCGTTCTCCCGCCCCCAGTCAACGCTAAAATTTACAAATTAGAGATTGAGATCTAAGAGTAACGGGTTTGAACTTCTAAATAATATTTTTTGGGTTATAAAACTCCAACAGAGGTAGTGATCGCTGTCTGAAAATGGGTAATTTTGCTATCAAGATGCCATGGGGAAACAAACAGTCATGGATTGTAATACTATGCAAAATATTGCTTAAAATAGTTTTTAAAGTATTGTTGAAAAATGGCTAATTTTGCGATTCAGATGCCAAGAAAAGCCGTTTAAAGCCATCCAGTCCAGGGCCGTACCCTGATCGAAATCCTGGGGAAGAGGGGGGGGGGGGGGGGGGGGGCACTACTTTTTATAAACAAATGAAACACTATACACATTAAACCCTGAGATGTGTATGCTATTTTTTAGAGTAAAAATAAATAAATAATAATAATAATTTAAAAAAAAAAATCTTAGGGGGCAACTGCGGATACGGAAGCATGCCCACAGACCATGCTTAACAACGACCCTGATTATTAGCCCACCCCACTTTAAAACAATGCTCCGACGGGCCTCAAAGCTCATATAATAATCTTTATTAATGCAGCTAGCGCTACTGAAAACCGCAGCTAATCATTTAGTTTACACTTCCGTTCGTACACTGTGATATATACACAGACCCATTCGTATTAACAGCAAATATTAAAACTTTTATTAAGATGCCTTTTTAACGAGCCAATGTGCCCCATTCCCACACTGTCACAGAAAAGATTAGTTTCATGTATTTTATGATGTTAGAGGGGGTTTATATAATAAATGCCCAATATTTTGTCCATATCTGGTAGAGCATGAGCATACTGGGTAAATTGTGAAAACGTTGTCACAACTTTTTATGAGCAGTATATTGAGTTTCTTCAGTGGGAAATTAAGCTGCAGGTAAAAAGCATGCAGGCTGTGGGAAAGGTAAATGTCACCTGTCTGTTCATCAGTGCATTTGCCAAGAAGGTTTCCAGCAGGCAAGTTGATTGGGAAATGGCTCTTAGGAGCCTTTTGGGTTTGAGCGTGAGCCAGAACCATGAGTTATGTGAGCTACGATAGCTATGATAGCTATGTGAGCTATAACTGGGTGTGAGGGATGACACAGATGTAACCAGCGGAACTGTAGGAGAACCATCTGCAAGAGATGTCTACAGACTAGCGTGGTGGCGGACTGTTATTAGGATATCTGCAAGAGATGTCAACAGCCAACCATCCAAGATGTGCTAGTGTCTGGTCGTCATCAAGATATTGATAGTATTCGCAATGACAGTGAATTTCAGATGAGTTTATACTGATACAAACTAAACTGGTTTAAAATGATTATTTAACTAAGGCTCGAACATTGACTAGAAGCTAGTTGGCTCAGACTGGTTTACCATGGACACCAGAATACAGTTTTTTGGGGGGTTTAATTTAAGGTTGGGGTAGTGATGTTTGGAGTGAAATCGTCATTGTGTATATTTATATTTTGTATATAAATTTGTTGAAATGTTTTGTTGTTTGACTTGTTTCTTGGACAATATGTCTTACTGATAGTCAATCTCTCGTCCATCTGTGACAATTTGGTGTCAGAAGTGGGATAGACTGTCGGTGAGATAAACGGCCAGGAGACAAGTCGTGTATATATAATATATATATATATATATATATATATATATATATATATATATATATATATATATGTATATGTAGTTAGGATTTTATGTAACCAGTATTTGATGGGATACATTTCTTTGTAGTCAGACTGTCTGGTCATAAGGTTTTCCACCTACCTCCATTGTATTTGTCAATAAGTTGAGGTAAGTTAACAATTTCTAACTGGATCGGATTGGTTGTAGTTGGATAGAAGTTAGTACTTAATTCAGGTAGGTAAACCTTTAGCCCAGTGTGTGCATTCTCTAGCCTCGTCCCAACTTTTAAAGTTAGTTTTTCCATCTGATTTGGGTATAGAGGAGTTAGGTTGATATGATAGACATGGAGTCCTTACAACATTTGAAGCAATTAGGTACTGATTTGGGTTATGAGGGTGAAGAGTTAAGAGAGTTCGTTAGATACCAACAAGAAAACGAGAGGGAAGAGCGTAGAATGAAAAGGGAGGAAGAAAGAGAGAAGGAGAGGGAGAAGTTAGAATTTGAATATAAAATGAAAGAAATGGAAATGACAAAAGAAACTAAAATGAAAGAAATGGAAATGACAAAAGAAACTAAGGAACGTGAGATTGAGAGTTTAATAGAAAAAGAAAGGTTAATTGTGAGACGTGAAGAAGCAGAGTACAAACATAAGATGGAATTATTGGAGACCCAAGCTAGACTTGGTGTAGGTATTTATGAATCTGAACATGAACGTCATAACCATTTTGAATCAAAGGGTCCAAAACTACCCTATTTTGAAGAAGGTAAGGATGACATGGATGCTTACTTGCAAAGGTTTGAACGCTATGCTAACGCTCAACAGTGGAGTAGAGATAAATGGGCTATGCATTTAAGTGCCTTATTAAAAGGGAAAGCATTAGAGGTGTACTCAAGATTACCCCCGGATCAAGCTTTTCAGTATGACGTATTAAAGACTGCTTTGTTGAGGAGATTTGATTTAACTTCAGAGGGATTCAAAAAACGGTTCCGTTCTAGTAGACCTCAGCTTGGAGAAACATTTAGTCAGTTTTCAGTTAGATTGGAAAACTATGTTAGTAGATGGCTTGAGTTGTTAAATACTGTCAAAACATTCGAAGGGCTGTTAGACCTTATTTTAAGGGAACAACTGATTCAGGTGTGTGGTCATGATCTTACATTATTCTTAAGGGAACGTGTTCCGAAATCAGTTGAGGAGATGGCAGATTTAGCTGATCAGTTTAGAGAAGCTAGAGGAGGAGATATTATTTTGGTGCTAAGTCGTACAAACATGGTGAGATCAATATGCAAAGATCATTCAACAGATTTTCAGTGCAGAGCTAATTTATCATCAGGGCAACCCAATTTGAAGGGAAATGGAAATAGAGGGGGAAAACATGGTAATCAACCAATGAGAACTAGTGTTCGCTGCTTTTTGTGTAATAAACCAGGTCACTATGCTCAAGATTGTTTCAGCAAAAATTCCCCAAAGTCTGCATTTGTTGAGGCTGCAGGTAATGAGTATCAGAGAGGTGCAGGGCAAGTGCCATTTGCAGATCCAAGGTATCAACAAACGGGTTTTAGAGGAAGAGGATATAGCCACGGAAAAGGAAGGGGTCAAGGTCAAAATGTCCTTGCATGTGATAGACGTATTGATGGTACAAGATACAGCGAACCGACATTGAGCTCAGCTTGTAATCAACAGGATACAAATCCACACAGAATGCCAGTACTTGGAGGTAAGATTGGTACTCAGCATGTGTCTGTTTTGAGGGACACTGGTTGCAGTGGAGTTGTCATTAGGAGGAGTTTAGTACCTGATGACCAGTTTAGCGGTAAGATTCAAATTTGTCTTTTAGCGGATGGTACAGAAGTAGAAGCTCCTATAGCAGAGTTGTCTATTGACACACCTTTTTTCACTGGTAAAGTACAGGCTTGGTGTATGAACAATCCAGTATTTGATGTAATACTAGGTAACATTTCAGGAGTAAGACCACCAGATGATCCTGATCCTAACTGGCAAGCTCGTATACAGGCTGTTCAAACGAGGGCACAAATGGTGAAAGAAGCTAAGCCGTATCAGAAATTAAGAGTTCCAGAAGCTTTACAGATTGAAGCAACTCCTGCAGAAATACAGCAAGCCCAACAAGAGGATCAAAGTTTAAGGAAATGCAGGGAATTTGTACAGGCAGGAGCAGAAAAAATAACCAAAGGTGGAGGTAAAGTGTCTTTTACAACATGGAAGGGAATGTTGTATAGGGTATTTCAAGCACCAAAGAGAACTGGAGGACAAAGGTCCACGCAATTAGTCGTTCCTAAGCAGCTAAGGAATACAGTTCTTGGGATAGCACATGAATCACTGATGGCAGGTCATTTTTCTACACAGAAAACAAAGGAGCGTGTATTGGCAGAATTTTGGTGGCCAGGTATTCAGTCAGAGATAGCTCGGTTTTGTCGTTCATGTGATATTTGCCAGAGGACAGTTCCAAAAGGTAAGATAATACGAGCACCTTTAGGAGATATGCCACTCATAGAAATACCTTTTCAACGAATTGCAGTGGACCTGGTCGGTCCATTAGAACCTGTCACTGACAGGAAAAACAGGTATATTCTCACAGTTGTCGATTATGCTACGAGGTACCCAGAGGCAGTTGCATTACCTGGCATCGATACCGAGAGAGTTGCTGAGGCACTGGTGGACATCTTTAGTAGAGTTGGTGTACCTAGAAAAATGCTTACTGACATGGGTTCTCAGTTTACATCTGAACTAATGGCAGAGGTGAGTAGACTTTTATCGATTCGCCAGCTTACCACCATTCCCTACCATCCAATATGCAATGGACTGGTGGAGAAGTTCAATGGAACACTGAAGTCGATGCTCAAGAAAATTTGCTCAGAACATCCAAAGGACTGGGATAAGTATATGAATGCACTGCTGTTTGCATATCGAGAGGTTCCTCAGGAAAGTTTGGGTTTTTCTCCTTTTGAACTACTTTATGGTCGCAGTGTACGAGGTCCTATGGCAATTTTGAAAGAACTTTGGACAAAAGAGGTTCCAGACCCTGATGTTAAAACTACCTACAGGTATGTGTTTGAGTGTATGAGAGACTTAACAAAACTTGTCAACTAGCTCATATCAACTTGAGAAAAGCATCACAGAGATATCGTAAGTACTACAACAGAAGGACTAGAGACAGACAGCTAAAGGTTGGTGACAAAGCTTTGGTACTCCTTCCTACCAGTAACAATAAATTACTGATGTAATGGAAAGGTCCATTTGTAATTACTGAAAAGGTAGGTACTTTGGATTACAGAGTAGATATTAATGGAAAGAGCAAACTGTTTCATATCAATCTTTTGAAGTCTTACTTTGAAAGAACTGGTGTTCAAGGTGCAGATGCAGGTGTGCTTTCCATTGTCAATGTAGCAGTCATTGATTTGGATATGGAGGATACTGAATCAGAGATGATGTCGAATAATATTCCATCATATCCTGACCCGATGCAAACAGAAAATGTTAATGATGTTAAGGTAAGTGCGGAACTGTTAGATGATCAACGTCAGGAGATTAACCAGGTTTTAAAGCACTTCTCTGACACGTTGACAGATGTTCCAGGTTACACAGATCTAATACATCATGATATCAAGCTTACTTCAAACGAACCGGTAAGAATTAAGCAATATCCTATGCCATTTAGTATGAAGGATGCAGTAAAGGAGGAAATAGCAAAAATTGCTACAGATGGGTATAATTGAGAGGTCAGAATCACCCTATTGTTCACCTATAGTCATGGTAAAGAAAAAGGATGGCACAAACAGATTTTGTGTTGATTTCCGCCATCTGAACAAAATAACCTTGTTTGATGCAGAGCCAATGCCAAATGCTGAGGAAATGTTTTCGAAGTTGTCAGGGTACAGGTTTTTTTCAAAACTTGATTTATGTAAAGGTTATTGGCAGCTTCCAATCAAAGAGGATTGTCGGGATAAAACAGCATTTTCTACAGCACAAGGTTTGTTTCAGTTTAGAGTATTACCATTTGGCTTGGTGACAGCGCCAGCAGTATTCAGTAGATTGATGAGGAAATTGTTAGATGGAATTGAGAATGTGGATAACTTCATTGATGACATCTTGATTTTCACTATGACATGGAAAGAGCATTTATCAGTTCTGGAGAAAGTGTTTAAACGACTCCAGGAAGCAAATCTCACAGCAAAACCATCTAAGTGTTACATAGGATTTCACAACTTGGAATGTTTGGGTCATTTGATTGGTCAAGATAGATTACGGCCACTTCCAGACAAGGTCAGAGCTATTAAAGAGGCAGCGCGACCCAAAACAAAGAAACAGGTGAAATCATTTTTAGGTATGGATGGATTCTACAGGAAGTTCATTCCGAATTTCTCTATGATTGCTGTTCCACTTACTGACCTAACGAGGAAAGGAAATCCAAACCATGTGGGTTGGACAGAAGCCCATGAACATGCATTTCAGTCACTGAAGAAAGCAATGATTTGCAGTCCTATTCTAAAACTTCCTGATCTTGAGAGACCATTTATTCTGAGGACTGATGCTTCGGATCGAGGAGTTGGTGCTATATTGTTGCAGGAGGAGAATGGGGGAAAACTTCCAGTGGCTTATGCAAGTAGGAAATTGTTACCCCGTGAACAGTCTTATGCTACTATTGAGAAGGAATGTTTAGCTTTGGTGTGGGGTGTCCAAAAGATGCAGAGGTATCTTTATGGCAAGTCATTTGTCGTGGAAACTGATCATCATCCCCTAACATACTTAAACAAGGCTAAAATGGCTAATGCTAGGTTGATGAGATGGGCATTACTGCTGCAACCCTAAAGAATTCGCATAGAAGCAATCAAAGGGAAGGAGAATGTTGGAGCAGATTATCTAAGTAGATTAGAATCAGATTAGAATGCCAGTTGTGTTGATTTCAAAGAACTATACAATATATAGACATATTGAGGATGTAGTGTTTTAGATGTTATATATGATCTTAATGTGGTATGGTATTTGATAGTGAATGTATGTAGAGTTTGAGGGAAGTAGTGTATTATGTTGAATTTTAAGGTTTCTTAATCTTTGCTGTAAAAAAAATAAAATATATATATATATTATTTTTTCCCTAAGGGGAAGGGTATTGTCACAGAAAAGATTAGTTTCATGTATTTTATGATGTTAGAGGGGGTTTATATAATAAATGCCCAATATTTTGTCCATATCTGGTAGAGCATGAGCATACTGGGTAAATTGTGAAAACGTTGTCATAACTTTTTATGAGCAGTATATTGAGTTTCTTCAGTGGGAAATTAAGCTGCAGGTAAAAAGCATGCAGGCTGTGGGAAAGGTAAATGTCACCTGTCTGTTCATCAGTGCATTTGCCAAGAAGGTTTCCAGCAGGCAAGTTGATTGGGAAATGGCTCTTAGGAGCCTTTTGGGTTTGAGCGTGAGCCAGAACCATGAGTTATGTGAGCTACGATAGCTATGATAGCTATGTGAGCTATAACTGGGTGTGAGGGATGACACAGATGTAACCAGCGGAACTGTAGGAGAACCATCTGCAAGAGATGTCTACAGACTAGCGTGGTGGCGGACTGTTATTAGGATATCTGCAAGAGATGTCAACAGCCAACCATCCAAGATGTGCTAGTGTCTGGTCGTCATCAAGATATTGATAGTATTCGCAATGACAGTGAATTTCAGATGAGTTTATACTGATACAAACTGAACTGGTTTAAAATGATTATTTAACTAAGGCTCGAACATTGACTAGAAGCTAGTTGGCTCAGACTGGTTTACCATGGACACCAGAATACAGTTTTTTGGGGGGTTTAATTTAAGGTTGGGGTAGTGATGTTTGGAGTGAAATCGTCATTGTGTATATTTATATTTTGTATATAAATTTGTTGAAATGTTTTGTTGTTTGACTTGTTTCTTGGACAATATGTCTTACTGATAGTCAATCTCTCGTCCATCTGTGACACACACCCCCACTAAAAATATGTCCTAGGTCCGCCCATGCCTCTGTTTATTGACCGTCATTGAGGGTAATATCAGGTTTTATGGCAATCTAATTAAAATTAGCTCCACTATTACATGTGGATCTAACAGCAGCCAGTTGGAGCTCATGTCCACCAATCAAAACCTTACTTGCAGAATCATGCCAATGACTTGAAAATAATTTGAAAATATTCCGAATTATCCTGAGGGTATACGATATGTTTCATGTGAATTACGAATGCCTTATTTAGACCAGTAGAACTAATTTTAATCAGATTGCTAACAACACTGCGTAGTTTCCAATGTTCAGGTAACCTTTCGTCTGTAAATAATAATTTAAATATTGACCAATCACACTTCGCCTTTTATAACGTTATTTGGGATGATACAAATTCTAAAAATATCGGGCGAGTCTATTTTAGTGGCCGCAGTACAGCGAACGAAACCAATACGTACGGAATGGGTTATCAGTCTTCAATTTTACATTAAAAATTATTTATTTATTTATAAAAAAAACCCCAACTAAATCAGTCTTCAGTTTTACATTACAAATTATTTATTTTATAAAATAAAACATGTTTTAAGGCATTCGTAATTCACACGAAACATGTCGTATACCCTCAGGATAATTCGGAATGTTTTCAAATTATTTTTAAATCACTGGCATGATTCTGCAAGTAAGGTTTTGATTGGTGGACATGAACTCCAACTGGCTGCTGTTAGATCCACATGTAATAGTGGAGCTAATTTTAATTAGATTGGTTTTATGGACCTAAGAAATTGATACTCGGTTCAAGGGTCAGTATCAATTTTTATATTTACACACTTTTACACTATTATAAAGCAAATGTAAAGCAAAATATCTGAAAAGTGTGGGGCACATGCCCCCCCCCCCCCCCCCCCCCCCCCCCCCCCCCCCCCCCATATCCTACGCCATTGATAATGACGTCCATAAGACTCGTACATTCCTGTTTTATTTATCAGAATCTAAATACGCCAATGTTTATAATTTCTCGCAATGTGTTTTAACTGACCATATTTAGTGACGTCACATGATCCTATTAGGAAATAACCACATGGAGTTTTTAGTTTTGCGGATGTTATTTTCTATTTGATCCCGCAAATGTCATTTTTGACCGAAGACGTTAGCCTGATGTTAAAAATTAAACATTTGCGGACATCGCATAGACAATAAAACGTGCAAATATAAAAGCTCCATAGGTTATGTCCACTGTAAACTGACTCGAATTTTTTTTTTTTTTTAATTTTTAATTATTATTTTTATATATATATATTTTTTTTTTTTTTTTTTTTTTACCGAACTAACTGTATATTTGGTATTTTTTAAAAAACAACAACACCTGGCTACAATGTAACTGTAGACCCCTGAACTGTCAACTTGGCCTGTTCCAACTGCTAATGACGTCACTTTCGTATGACGTCATTAGCTTTCCTGGGCGAGACGTAGCCCAGTGGTAACGCGCTCATTTGATGCGCGGTCGGTTTGGGATCGATCCCCGTCGGTGGGCCAAATTGGGCTATTTCTCGCTTCAGCCAGTGCACCACGACTGGTACATCAAAGGCCGTGGTATGTGCTACCCTGTCTATGGGATGGTGCATATAAAAGATCCCTTGCTGCCAATCGAAAAGAGTAGTCTATGAAGTGGCGACAGCGGGTTTCCTCCTTCAATTTCTGTGTGGTCCTTAACCATGTCTCACGTCATATAACCGTAAATAAAATGTGTTGAGTGCGTCGTTAAATAAAACATTTCCTTCATTAGCTTTCCAGGTGATATTTTCATTTTATCCCGGAAAAAGAATGTAATTAACCAATCACAATGCAGAACACACTCGCCATCAGTTTACACTGACGTTGCATAACACGCAAAGGCAAACATTAAATTACGGACTCTATGACCTGCACGAGTGTCAAAATCATATTAATAACAAAGTAAAGAAAACAAAACGTGTAGGAAATGAAGGGCACCAAGGCTAACCTAAAAGACACAAAGGCTACGTTCATACATGTTCAAAGGGCACCAAGGCAGTCTTTTTTTAGGAAGTCAATTTAACCAGAAAAAAACTTGTATCTTTAATTCTGTTAAATTGGTCATTCATCAATAAATCAAAGTAGTGTAGTGGTGTTATTAAACAAAACAATATATATATATATTTTTGTGGTGTCCTTAAAGACAACTTTGGTGGAGAGAGATTATGACGTATTTGGGCTCCTTGAACAAACACTGCTGCTGTTCTATCTCATTACAGCAGGTAATGGATCAAAGTCCACTGGTTTCGGACCATCTGAGCAGATGGAGTATGACTGAAAGAAAATTATATTTGAATGGCTGGACAGTAATGTTAAAGTCTTAACATTAAAGAAATAAAATAAAATAATCTATAATAAAAGTAGATATGTTAATTTTATCTATTAGTTTGTGAAGGTATCTCCAGAGAATCACTGTAGAATACAGGTACTAAGTCTCAGAATTAACCAATCAAGATTTCTATTTCAATTTTACAATCTCATTAATTAAAAAAAACACACGTTTTTACAAGTTTAGACTACCAAGAGAATATGTGTATTACGTTTCAGAACAATACAATCAAAGCTTTAGGAAAAGGGATGAAATGTTCAGTGTTAAATTATTTGAAATATAAATAATTAAATAAATAAATGTTCAAACCAAATCATTTAGTTTTTAAAAAATTTAATCTTTATATTATTTTTGTTGTAAATTCTATGTTTAACAATGATAAAAAACATCCACCCTAATTTCAACTTTTTCTCCAACAAACATAATTGTAATAACAAGATTAACCAAATGACCCATTTAATTATAGAATAAAAAATGTGGAGGGAAATCCCATTCTGTCATGTGACCGTATCCACAAAAACGTAAATATTGTCGGAGGACACCATGGCCTATTTTCTTAAGTATGTTTTCAGCATTTATGGATTATCTTTAATGTGTGTGTGTGTGTGTGTGTGTGTGTGTGTGTGTGTGTGCGTGCGTGCGTGTGTGTGTGTGTTAAATAGAGGTTGAGGGGTGTGTGTGCGTGGGGGGGGGGGGGGGCAGCAGCGATGGTTTTTATACACCCCCACCCCACTTTTTGGCACCTTCTTACACCGTGCCCTGGATCCAATCACTGGCGTTGTTAGAGACTGGACCCAGACTAGACATGCCTGGACGTTGAATGGATATGAGCATAACTAATTTGTTTGAAATTGGAATCATTAACACGTGCTCTCATTAGATACCACGGTAATTGGTGACACACGAGATCGCATGACATTACGGTAACGTGTGTGGCGATTAAACAGCTTTTATTACAAACTGCTAAATACTGTAGGCCTAGAGGAAAATGTATCGTATTATCGTAACTCCGGTCATCTCATACATTGTTGGTTTATTTTCCAAAAACAACAACGTGCGATCTCAACAAAACAATCAAGGATTTCTCGATACCACATGCACAGGCTACAAGTCATCGCGTTTTTTCCGCATTCAAAGGTGAAGGTCATTTGAAGAAGACGTGGTACAATTTTCGTTGTTAGCTACCGCTTAGGCCTAGTACCCAGAATTTGTTAATATACACGGGTGAAGCCTGTAGGAAGATACCAAAAAGTGTGGTGGGTGGGCACACAGACACAAGTATAAAATTAATATATAAACCATTGATGCTGCTACAAAGTACCCCCTTTCCCGCTTCCTACGCCAGTGATGTATTGTATAGGCCTATCAACAGCTGAGCATGGGTAATAATTAAATAAACGGAATATTCAAGAATAACCACAAACATTAAACAGTTCATATTTATTTCAGTGTTTCAGTTAACTGGGAATAAATTAATTTTGGTGATTTTAGCATGGGTCCGTTCAATAGGCTAATAAACATTAAAACTATAAGTCCGTCCCACAGGGAACGCCTTTTTTATTACTTTGAAATTTACTACAAGTTATTCATTTCTAAGCCGATTGATTTGTAAATTGCACACACAATTAGTATCGTTTTGTTATTTCCAATACACGTTTACTTTTCTTGTTACGTCAAACAAAACTAAAATTAATAGCAAAAAACCTTTTTTATAGAATGATGGGACAGACTTTTTTTTAAAATAATTTCAACAGCCCCAAGTTAAGCCAGCAAACGTCTGTCTAACGTGGATTCTTTTTCGGCTATTTACGGGGTTTTTTCGTAAATGTACGACGTTAAAACTTTCGGCAATTTACGGTGTTTTTTTTTTTCCCGTAACGCTGTACGTTTCAACCGTAATTTATCATTTGTTACGTTCGATGTGCAATTATAATACATGACCAAGAAACTGTATACAAACACTACTGAGGAACATCGAATTCGTGCATGCTTAATGTTTTAAAATAAAAGTTAGGGTTATACATAATACAAGTTTAAAAAAAAAAAAAACATACACAAAAGGGGCACCACGGCAGGTAATTAAAAGGGCACGGTTATTCATAGCCGTAAAGTAACTGGTATTTTTGAGGCATCACGGCAAAGGCACAAGGCAGTACGGCAAATGCCGTGGAACCGTCGTGAATTTCGAAGCCTGATACATTTATACTGAACAGTTACCGATTACCTGCAAATGCAATATTTATTTTTAACATAAACTCCAGGGAATGCCGAATACTGCGTTTCTAAATTTGCGATATATTCCTTTACAAAATTTGACGAGTACTGACCTTGTCTCTGTCGTATTTGCGGAATTAAGGTGTTATATTTTTGTCAAAGGACTGCGAAGCGTTTTGTCACAATTGTTTGGTTATTTACATTAAAATTAGCAATTGACGTTGCATTACGTTACCTACTCATTAATTGGTTAGCCTGTTTTCTCTTCGTTGTTTCTATTGGTTAAATCTTCCAGGGCAATATCACTTTTGATCGGAACGGTGGGACAGACTGAGGGCAACCTCCTTGTTTACGGGAGGTCATGTGACTAGCTTTCGACCAATAATAATGCAGATATATTCTCATTATGTAATAAAAAATTATAATATCATACATGGGTGGGATTAGGTCTACATATATAATCTATCAAACTCAATCTGATTGGAATAAGCTGTACTGCTCAACCAGGTAATAAGTATTAACACGTGGAGCTACTTTTAATCAGATTGTGTCAAACTAAGATGGGATTAGTCCAGGGCGCACATTAAGTCAATATTTTTCTTAATGTCCAGGGCGAGTTGCTTCCCTCTATTTAGCAAATTTAAAATGGCCTGCAAATGTCTTATGTTGTCGTTAGAAGATTTATTTTTGTTAATAATGATGCTAGTACTTTAGTGGGGACTTAGTGAGTACAGTAGATTATACATTGTTGGTTTGTGTGTCCACGTATTGCACTATTTCGGTTGAGAAACGGTTGAAACATGGTGCCACAAGTCTTGAATACCAGCTATATATAGGACATGTCACAATATTCGGACGTATAAAGAATCACACTTTCTACGTTCCTTCGGACTATCAAAGATGGGATTAAAAATAATGTATGTAGAATCTACAACTTACGTAGTTCCCTCACATTAATCTTGTCGCTGTCCATGTAAATTCCTTTGGGGCGGAGGTAGAACGAACACCACCAGGTGGTAAAATCCTCAGAGGAGAGAGAAATAAGATCCAGGGTATAGAACTTGTTTCTGCTCGACATATCGATTGTTCCTTCACCACAGCGCGGGATATACTTATCGGGGTCTTTCTGATTCGAGATGTAACACCACCTTGTCCCCTGCTTTATAGTCGCCATGGTCTCAATATGTCCTCCGCTTCGACGTAAGAAACTGAGGTCACCGTATTCCATGTCAGACTTAATGCTGTATATGGCACACTTGAAATTGTATGCTTGGTTCACCTTTGCATATCTCCGTTCAGCAGCCATGTACAATGTTGGGCCTGATAAATAAAGAATTTAATTGATTGATAAATTAAGACTATGTGTAAATTAAAGTACGTGTGTTACATGTTACAATGTAATTGAATACATCATGCTAGAAAATCGGCAAAAGTTCAGGTCGCACGATGTGACCAAAGCAATGTATTTAGGTACAGACTTCTCAGCACATTTTTAAACCACGGCTTATTTGATGTGTAACATGATGCATGGTTAATTTGTCACTTGGACAAGACAGAGAGAGAGAGAGAGAGAGAGAGAGAGAGAGAGAGAGAGAGAGAGAGAGAGAGAGAGAGAGAGAGAGAGAGAGAGAGAGAGAGAGAGATTGATTAATTACTTCTCAGCTCGTTACGGGAATATACTAGAACATGTAATAAGTAGGCTATTCCTCAATTGATTTCATCACGGTACCGATAAGTACAATGTTACAAACACTGTTTCCATACAAAGGTCGACGAAAACTGGGTATTTTTAAGTCAAACAAACAGAGGAAAGAAAGAAACAAAGAAAAGAAAGTAAAAAACCTACTTGCAAATGCATGAGATGTTATAAAACGAACTGCAAAGATGACACACAACTTGAAGGAAGCCATACCTGTAATATTAAGAAATAAAATAATAAAAATAAAAATAATAATAATAATAATGAGGGTGATGATGATGATGATGATGATGATGGTGATGATGATAATGGTGATGATGATGGTGTTGATGACGATGGTGATAGAATCGTTTTTATAAAACAAACATATAATATTATATATTCGCCTCAAGATATGTCACTATGCAATGACAGTCCAGGCACGCCGGAAAGTAAGTAGACGTTAAGGGAGGGGAGGGGGTCTGTCTGAGATCGAGGACGCAAAGTAACATTTTTATGGGGGTTGGTAGTATGCTCTCCCGTAAAATTTTGAAAACTAGATGTTACAAATGCAATTTCCTGCATTCTACAAGTCAAATTCATGTTTGCCGTAAGATTTATCTTGTAAACACTATAGTTACTGTAGTTAGGCCCGTACGCAGGAATTTATATGGGGGATGCGTAATCGACGGCCTAAAGGGCCGGACTTGCTAGGGAGGTCCGGGGCCATGCCCCCTCCCCCCCCCCCCCCTTTTTTTAAAATCTAGAATGCAGGAGATGCATTTTCCTGCATTCTGGGAAGTAAATTTGAAATGTTACTTTGACTAAAAATATGTTTTACACATCCACGGAGGGACCTTGCACACACACACACACACACACACACACACACACACACACACACACACACACACACACACACACACACACACACACCCTGCGTACCGGCCTGCTGTAGTAGGCCTAGTACGCTACCTATTATACGATAAAATGATATAGGGGGCCTATCTATGATTTCTCTATGTTGTAAACACTATAGTTACTGTAGTAGAACGCTACCTATTATACGATAAAATGATATATCTATGATTCTTCTCTATGTTGTAAACACTATATTTACTGTAGCATTCGACATACCTCTGACACACATTGAATGGTCCTTTGACATTTTCCTAGCCGGAAACGTTACCATTTAAACGTCAACCATCCTTTGACGTGACGTCATACGGGTCCGTTCACACCAGAATCGCGCGGAATGTTCGCGTTGAAACCGCGCCGCGATTCAAAATATAGTCACGTGTTCATATTGAATTGTGGAAGGTTTGGCGTGTGTACATGGATTTTTTATTTTTTTCTAGGGTAAGAAAAGAAATGAGAACGAAGCCATATAGAGAGATTTGAGGGTCTTCAATCCCCTCGACACCCCCACATTAAAGTAATTATTTGCTTTCGGCCTGTAGGCCATGGGCTGATACCCATAAATGCACATGTTGGTACCATTTTGACAAGCGGGGCTCACTATATTAAAGGGACATTCCTGAGTTTGCTGCATTGTAAGATGTTTCCAACTAATAAAACATTTGTACGATTAAACTTACATATTAAATATATTTTCTTGTTTAGAATATTAGTGTTTGTACATTCAATGTGTTTCTGGTCGTCTTAATATTTGTAAGAAGCCCAAACTGGATTTTGTCTTCAAATAATTTCGTGCGTACGAAAAATATAATAATTAGGAAATAAAATGAAATTTAACCTAGTACAAATATTAGAACGATCAGAAACACGTTTAATAAACAGCCACTAATATTGTATACAGAAAAATATATTTGATATGTAATTACAATCGTTAAAAAGTCTGTTAGTTGATAATATCTTAAAAATTGCAGCAAACTCAGGAATGTCCCTTTAATGGGACCTTAGGAATATCATTACCAAATGTTTGACATCCATTAACCGATGATTAATTAATCAATGTGCTCTAGCGGTGTCGTTAAACAAAACAGACTTCATTTTTAGGAATATCAATGAATGAAAATCACTGCATTTGGATTATTAGCGATATACTCAAGAAAATCTCAAAACCACTGTTTCTGCCATTCTCCTAAAAACTGATCTCAGAATGGGTTTGCCATTGAAAGGATCCGAATGTTCCATATGAATCCTGAGATATTAATTTTTAACGTTTTGTCACCATAAAACGCTTTTTCTTTCTTTTTTGCAACAAAATAGCCGTTGAACCCTTTGAGAAATATTTTAATAAATGGTATTTAATAAATCAACATTTGCACTGGTCATAATTACATTTTCTTTCTTTTTTATCTAGCTGTAGGCCTTTTTTTTTTTTTTTATAAGAAAAACTTACGTAATTTTGCCCCCCAAAACATATTTCCCCCCACGAAAGATAAAACTACCACTTAGGATTGATCTATTTTTTTTCTCCGATATATCATTATTTTATTTATTTATTACACAGGTGCAAAAAGTACACCCATAAAATTCTACCCTCAATATTAGTTCAATTTAAATGTTCAATTCAATTTATTGTACACAACACTCACAAAGAGCAGGTAAAAAAACAATAACAATTACATATATAGTTGTAATCCGTGTTATACTCAAAGGCAAAAGTTATTGTGACATGGATTGTTTGGAGTAATAAATTTGTGAATGTATTTATGGATGTAAACCAGAGAAAATGTGCAGCTCAAAGAAATGCAACCAAGCAGTTGTTGCAGTGATTGCATGCTTTGTGCAAGAAACATGGAATATTCGGGAGAAATGCTGTCCAGTGTTCACCATAAAAGGTCAGACATTCAGTCGCAAATCATTGCCACTCTGTGCAGCCTTCACCATTTGTGAACTGTTTGATGCAATTTCGTCATGCCACGCCTCAGTGAAAATTACTGATAGTGAGTCATAAGGATGCTTGAATCTCGGACCTCACAGCGTGACGTCGCACGTCAATTCAACGTCCACAGAAACACCATATGCCACTTATGACAACAATATCAACAAAACAACCAGGTCAGGGACCGTCCCCGTAGCGGCCGACCACCCGTGACAACCCCTTGCCAAGACACATGGCATCCTTCCAGCAACCCTCACAGCCCGTGCCATCCCTTTCTCCAGCGTTTAGTGGCCTCAATGAGACGACGGCGCCAGGCCTGTATCAATGTTCAAGTTGGATACACTCGTTACTGACTGTGTGAACTCTGGCCCCCCTCTAGCTATTTGCATATGGCATTTCTCTTTTCATGTTATAACGTATCACACACGGCAGTACAAACTTATCATCAATTATCTTTGTATTTTGTGTGTCACAATAACGTTTGCCTTTTGGTATATAACCATTTATTTTCCACTCCAAAATTAAGAACATTTCCGTCTCAGTGTTTTGCTATATTACCGCATCTGGCTGTAGTACAGATTCGAACAACCTGTTCAGGAACCCATTCACACCGACCACCTCTTCCGCTATACACCCGGTGTCGTCCCATTAGGTCGAATTCCCAATTGGTCGAAATGCCAATTGGTCGAAAAATAAGTACTCGTCTGTTATATAATCACTACCTGATTACCTGTGTATGTAATGAACATGGCTTCTTCACGTTTATACACTGACAGAACCAAGACACCCCTGCAGTACCTGGACGCCATTGGTCATGAAGCTGCAGTGATTGTGACATTGTGAGTGTAACATTCTGAAAGAAACTGCTCCTTAAGTGGACATTTGAAAGAATGAATATTTTAAAATGTTGAAAATGTTTTTGCTTTGTGTGAAATAATAATTGTTCGATGGAGTCCTTCGTTTTTTAATTAATTAAGAAATTCACTACATTCAATACATGAATTATTTCGATATTTGTCATATTTGCATACTTTATGCGTTAAGCGATATCTATATCATATATATAATAATAATTGGTTTCCAAATAATCAGGAACAGTTCATTATAATGACTGATGTAACAACATGCATGTCAGTAAGACCATTGAACCATATCTATTGTTGTTTTAGCAGTTCGACCAATTGAGAATTCTACCAAAATGGGAGTAAGCCATACACCCATGTTACAAAACCTCAATACACAATTTTACATAATAACAGGCTTACCATTAAAAATACAAATTGTTTTAATTCTTCCCCAATTCCTAGAAGTGAATATGTGAACCACAACATATGCCACAATTAGGAATTATAGTGGACCGTGATGAATGAACTTTCACCCGGAAGTAAAGTTTGTTTTATTTAACGACGCCACTAGAGCACATAGATTTTTTTTGTGTATCTTATTATCGGCTATTGGACGTCAAACATATGGTCATTCTGACACTGGTTTTTTTAGAGGATACCCGCTGTCGCCACATAGGCTACTCTTTTACGACAGACAGCAAGGGATATTTTATTTGCGCTTTCCACAGGCAGGATAGCACAAACCATGTTGAACCAGTTATGGATCACTGGTCGGTGCAAGTGGTTTACACCTACCCATTGAGCCTTGCGGAGCACTCACTCAGGGTTTGGAGTCGGTATCTGGATTAAAAATCCCATGCCTCGACTGGGATCCGAACCCAGTACCTACCAGCCTGTAGACCGATGGCCTAACCACGACGCCACCGAGGCCGGTCGGATATTTTATATGTGCCATCCCACAGACAGGACACCACGGACTTTGATATAGCAGTCGTGGTGCACTGGCTAATCCCGCCCCTAGTAACAAATGAAGACTCGTATAGTGTTCTATATGATCGAACCCATGCTTAATATTAATAATATGCTGGGAACCGCGTTGGAAAATCAACAAAATCTGGCAAGTTGACCGTATACTTTAGTACATAGGCCCGTAGCCAGGATTGTGAGTTGGGGGGGGGGGGGGGGGGGGGTCGTTTAGGCTTATGATGCTAAGGGGGGTCCGGGGGCATGTTGAAAAAAAAAAGCCATGACAGGAAAGGTGGGGGGAGGGGAGAGGAGAGGAGGGGCCGCCTGCACTGGCAGCTGCAAGGGAGCACCAGCAGCCCGATCGAATCGGTAGCAGGCGGGTGGGGGTGGTGGTGGTGCTATGGAATTTTGAATGGAGCCGTTAATGGCAAAGAGAAAGGGGTGCGCAATTTTGATTGAGGAAATTTGGCGCAATTTTGAACGGTCGGTCAAAAGGTAAATGGCCGAGCTAGTATAGGTTTTGATATTAGTGAATCGAGAGTAGCTCGTTAATTATAGACCTTTATGACGCTGGGCGTCTCCCTGGGGTTTTCAACTCTAATATCTGACATCAGTAACTAGTTATTATTTGTATCCAGCAGACCTTAAAAATTAAGGGGAAAAGCTATTATTTCTGTTATTTCTGCCACATTGTACGATGACCTAGTGGTCAAATGAGCAATTATGTAATGTAGCTATGCGTGTGACGTCATATGAGTGACGTCAGAAGTCATACTCTGTTTATGACTGCTCTAATCGGCCATCATAATCTGTCAATAGAAACAGTGGTTGCAGGATAAAAATCGGTTAAACCGGTGTTTTCAATGGTGATGGTTGTCTGTTCCTTAAATCGGTTAAACCGGTGTTTTCAATGGTAGTGGTTGTCTGTTCCTTAAATCGGTTAGACCGGTGTTTTCAATGGTAATGGTTGTCTGTTTCTTAAATCGGTTAGACCGGTGTTTTCAATGGTAATGGTTGTCTGTTCCTTAAATCGGTTAGACCGGTGTTTTCAATGGTGATGGTTGTCTGTTGCTTAAATCGGTTGAACCGGTGTTTTCAATGGTAGTGGTTGTCTGTTCCTTAAATCGGTTAGACCGTTCTTAAATCGGTTAGACCGGTGTTTTCAATGGTAATGGTTGTCTGTTCCTTAAATCGGTTAAACCGGTGTTTTCAATGGTAGTGGTTGTCTGTTCCTTAAATCGGTTAAACTGGTGTTTTCAATGGTAATGGTTGTCTGTTTCTTAAATCGGTTAGACCGGTGTTTTCAATGGTAATGGTTGTCTGTTTCTTAAATCGGTTAGACCGGTGTTTTCAATGGTAATGGTTGTCTGTTTCTTAAATCGGTTAGACCGGTGTTTTAAATGGTGATGGTTGTCTGTTCCTTAAATCGGTTAGACCGGTGTTTTCAGTGGTGATGGTTGTCTGTTCCTTAAATCGGTTAGACCGGTGTTTTCAGTGGTGATGGTTGTCTGTTCCTTAAATCGGTTAGACCGGTGTTTTCAATGGTGATGGTTGTCTGTTCCTTAAATCGGTTAGACCGGTGTTTTCAATGGTGATGGTTGTTTGTTCCTTAAATCGTTTAAACCGGTAGTTTTCAATGGTAGTGGTTGTCTGTTCCTTAAATCGGTTAAACCGGTGTTTTCAATGCTAATGGTTGTCTGTTTCTTAAATCGGTTAAACCGGTAGTTTTGGCTATATATTGTTTCAAAGATAGTATATAATGGTGTCTTAAATAAGCGTAAGAGGTCTCAAGTTAAAAACCTAATTGTTAGTGAAAAATACGAAATAAATAAAATTAATCAACATCTGTGAAATCACACTATTGTTCTAGGTGTAGATTATGGTCAGGGATTCGAACCTACTACTGATAGAACGTATTCATGAGCCCAAAATCTGCATCATCAAATTGTCGGAAACTAAACTGGAAATCAGAGATTACACGTTTATCACGTGCATCACGCTTAATGTCAGACATCCACTGCTGATAAATTCCTGACCGAATCTTTCAGGTTAAGGCCGCGATCACATTTATCCGTTTTTTCCTTCCGCTTCCGCTCCCGCACCCGTTATCCGTCGTCAGTCAAATTCGATTGTATTGAAATCAATGCGTGCAAACAGACCTAGCCGTCTCCGCTTCCGTACACTTACACTCGTCCCTGGACCGATTTTGACTGAAGCGGACAATGGATGCGGATAGGATTCCCACAGTGTGACGTCATATTTAGGGTATTTCCTGACCTCGCGATTCAATTCTTCGTAGATACAGCTCTAATTACATAAATATCTGTCTGTCTGTGTGTCTGTATATATGTCTGTGTGTTTGTGTGTGTAAGTTATTTCATTATTCCACCAATGTAAATATTTTCATAATTAATTTTTATAGGGGGGTTGTGGTAAGGTGCGGTTCAAACATACCCCAACCCATCAAGTACTTTCATATTTTGTTAAAGTTGAAATACCACCCATTCCCACGAAAAATAAGTGATACAGGTATGCCACTGAATACATTTACACGTGAAATCACAGTATTCATGATTTTCTTGTTGAAATGATGAGTTAATATCGACCAATGGCTATAAGTAATTTGTAATCAATTTGCTATAAATACGAAAACGTTATTGTCTGCAGTGTCTTTTACTAGTGAAATTTATATGTTTCTACGGTACGTAGTTATGTAGGTTGTTGGTCTGGCACTTCTGGTAAATGCTTTATTTTCCTTATAAATGTTTTCGTTAAAATTTTATTCTCTCATTCAACATTAATGGGTAGTGAACCGTACATAGAAGTGGGACGAGGTTACTATTTAAGTAATTAAAAACGAAATACCCCATTCATTGCAAACAAAAGTAACTTCCTCGCTGTTACTAAAATTATAAAATTATCATATATGTACTCTGACCATAACTTTGTTATTTTACATTTCATGTTGTAATTCTAATGGAGAAGTAATTTTATAAAATTTGGTCAATTGAAATTAAGGTTCCATATATTATTTACTATTACACTAATTTGTTTCTATATAAAATTTAATAATACCAAACTAAAATAAAATAGTTTATTTTAATTTTATTATTGATGTTCAGTGTTATAAAATGCCGAGACAAACAGACGACTTCGATTACGAGAAGCTTATAGGACTTGTCCTTGAGAGGGAGATGTTATATAATCATCATCATTGCAGCGGACTTGTAGGTATTTCGACATGTCGAATAATTAGGGATATTTGTTGCATGCTTCGAAGTATATATACCCTACAACACACGTGAATATAAAGTATTCCCGTGCAGCAACTGTAGACATGCATTTTTGTTGGAATTACTGACAGGTGTGTTCGTAAGCAACGGACAACGGACGACGGATAACGGGAGCGGAGAGTAAAAAACGGATAAATGTGAACGCACTTTAAGTCGTCGGAAAGGATCCTCTAGCTTTGGGTTATTAGTTTTGTAAATATTATTTGCCATTTTAACCAATATTTTCAATTTAATAAAAATAGAAATTAATTTAATAATCACGTAAATTGTTTTAATGAATAATGGATTAGGTTCGAGATTGCGCTCGGAAGTCTAGATTCATGATTTTTTTTTTCTTTCAAAATCACGAATCTATACCGCCTCGTACATTCTACATAATATAATTATGAGGTTATATAATTAGCAATACCCCGGTACCATTTTTTTTTTTTTTCAATGGCCGTATCACTGCCACTACAGTCATCTGGACTGTGTAGAACTTTGAAACCATCATACAGGGAGGAATCGTAATTACATAGGGATTGGGGGGGGGGGGGGGGGGGGGGGGGGGGGGGGGGGGGGGGGGGGGGGGGGGGGGGGGTGGAAGAGGTGGCGGTGGTGATATTTATGCAATTTTCTTTTTGTCTCTGAATCGGGCAACAACGTTAATTTTGCCGGTGTAAACGGAATGCAAGTCCGTAGGAACAGTTGTTTGCCCGGACTTAATCTCCTAGGTCTAATATACCTAGGAATGCAAGTCCTAGGACTTAAGTCCCTTAGGAATACTGATATGACTGCCAGGATATCAAGTCCGGGCCGGATTGAAAACTTCACAATCTAAACTTTTAATAATGTCAATGAGTGTCGCCAATAAAACTAAATTTGCGACAGTAAAACCATCGATATACGTCCGCAAATCGGGAAACACAGTAGGGTTATCCCCTAAATGAACTTTTCGTACGTCGGACGTCCGCTGCGAACCGCTCACCTCCACGCACGGCGCCCATATGTTGGACCCATTTTGACCCAATGTTATCGACATCAACGTCAACTGTGTGCACAACGCCACTTGCGAGGGAATAGAATAGAGTCGTGTTTAGCAATGAATCAAGATTCACACTGCGATTTGCCGATTGCAGGCAGAGGGTTTGGAGACGACGTGGTGAACGTCATGCTCAGTGTTGTGTCAGTGACGTTGACATATTGGGAGGCGGAAGTGGAAGGTTTGGGGTGTTTTCTGTGGAAATGGATATTCTCGACTTCTTGTCATCCATGACAACATAAACGCTGCTGCATACCGCGACCAGGTGCTGGTCCAGGAACTTGTGCCCTTCATGGCAGCTCGTGGCCCAGGCCTGATCTTTCAGCATGACAACGCCAGAACCCACGCGGCCATCTTGACAAGGGATTATCTGAGGAACGTGGGCATCAATGTCATGGATTGGCCTTCAAGGTCGCCCGACCTGAATCCCATCGATCACGTATTGGATGTGCTGGGAAGACGCCTGCACACTCTCAGGAACCCTCCACAGACATTTCAGGAAGTTGGTGACTCATTAGTGGAACAATGGCGCCGTATCGCTAATGCAGTCTTTACTCGCATCGCAGTCAATGAGGAAGCGTTGCTTTCCAGCTGTGAGTACACATGGAGGGTATGCGCGCTACTGAGCCTGTGATTTCATCAGACGATCCTGCTTGTGAATTACCATTTTGACTGTTTGTGGTTTTGACGAATGTTGTGGGCGCATCGAACAGATTTTTGACTACACATTTTGTCCTATTCTTTCTTTGGACGTCATACAATTAAAAACATACCTTATTTAACACGTTCTTCTGTCATATTTGCTAATTAGCCAAGATGAAACGGTTATGGATTTTTTAATATGACTCGTTATATGATTCCAAACAAATCAGTCTGCATTTTTTACATATTGTGAGTAGAATGATGGAAATACATGGTGAAGTTTTCAAGCCAGCTTATTTTGCACGAACGTGTCCATTGCCCACCCCCGCCCCCCAGCACTGGAACAGTTACCCCCCCCCCCCGACCCCCACCTCCACCCCGTCTCGTACTCTTATGGTGTTCCTAACGGCCAGGTATAATAATAATACAGAGACCCTTTTCCCAACTCGTCTCTTATGCTTATGATGGACAAAACCATGGGCGTCGGTCGGTGGGGGACAGGGGGGACGCACCCCCCTCATTTTTCAACGCCGGGGGACAATCTATATAAGTGCCCCCCCCCCCCCCCCCCCACCTTTTTCGTTTAGCAAAAGCAGCAACAACAATACCACCAACAAAAACAACACCAGCAACAACAACAACAAAAATTAAAAATTAAAAGTAGAACCACTAAAGTGTAGCTTTATGATTTTCATTGGCATTCCTCTCTCTCTCTCTCTCTCTCTCTCTCTCTCTCTCTCTCTCACACACACACACCAACACCAACCCCCCCCCCCCCCCCCCCACACACACACTTTTAAAGCCGTATTGACGCCCATGGACAAAACTACCATAAGGCAGTCAGTGATAATTAATTTCAAGTGTTTTTACGCTATTTGCAATTATTCATCTATAATAGGCAATTTTTCAAACTTATTATTCCTGTTATTTTTATATTGTAGTAATTGGTCATTATAGTACTAGTTATTAGTACTAATTACTATAACTAAGTACAGTTTTTAAAAAATGTATTCCAGGGATTTTCATGAATCATATATATGTAATAAGCAAAATGTCGGAAATAAAATTCCAGCAGACTAGGAATACTAGGATTGAAAGGCCTATGGACTAGGAGTACCAGGAATGAAAGTCCCACGGACTTTAAATTCCTAAGAATACACGTCCCACAGACGTAAATTCCTAGGAATACAAGTCCCACAGACTAGGATTCCGAGAAACGGAAGTCCATTCGGACAAATATTAAGAAAATCACAATTAATAGGAACGTGACTTACAGTCGAAACATAAACTTATAAAACAGTATTAAAAATGATGTTGCTGTATATAGAAATTGGCTTTTGGTGTTCGCCAAATGTTATGTTTTTTGGAGTTACCAGTTTTCATATATTTTTTGTAAACAATTTTGGGGTCCATATTGTTTTGTTTTTGTTTTTGTTTTGTGGGTATATATATATATATATATATATATATATATATATATATATATACTAGTATATATATATATATATATATATATATATATATATATATATATATATATATATCTTCGCGTTGAACACTTGAACATATAGCCTACTTTATATGTGTAGTTGCATTATATACTTTTGAAACAAGCAAGATACTCGTCCTACTTCAATATGCTAACAAAAATGTAAGATGATTACAAAATTTAACTCAAGTCTCTAATCCACAAGTCTATGACGTAAAAAAAAAAATTCAGTTGATACTCAAACTTAAAAATTATTTCTTTGACATAGAGATTTGAACCAACAATAATCTGAAGAGAATCGTACGCTGGTAAAAACATAACGTTTTCTCTCGTGTCTTTCTGGCAGTTCGTGCAACTTGCAGAGTATAACAAACCGACGTCTAATTTGCCAGACTAGTATTTCTGTCACTGCTGTAGAAGGAACTTAAATCCGGTAGCAATACAAGTCCTGGGGAAAAAAAAACAACTTTAAAATAAACCAGGTATGAAAGTCCGGGTAGGACTCATCTTCATAAATCAAGGCTAATATTCGTTCCTCGTATTCAGCCTTGATACATGTAGTCAAGATTACTGAACTCCACTACTAGCGCCCTCTATTGGAAGAAAATTGGTAACACCGATTATGTCCCTTACACGATGACATCGCTGACCAATCACAGCATCGGTAACATGTGACAATCTTGAAAGCAATATCAGTGACAAACACGACACGGTTCCACGGACGCTGACGCTGCCATCTTTGTTTACAATAACAAGGGAATCTATAAGGAGCGTTGCGATTCGTTGCAATCAGATCTCATCACATCCAATGAAATTTAAGTATTTTGTGAAACGAATATTAGCCTTGATTTATGAAGATGGGTAGGACTCTGGTTCCTAAGGTATAGAGGTCCGATAGGACTACTGTTCCTAGGACCTCGCTTCCCACGGGCCTGCGTTCCTTTTACACCGGAGTTGTTTACTGTGTATTATTTGTTCATTTCAACTTATTTTCATGCTTATATCCAATTACGGTTCAAGCACGCTGTCCTGGGCACACACCTCAGCTATCATTAGAAGAAATTTGCTGGCGTGGCGGTCTATTTTTAGATTAAAAAATCATTTATGACGCGCATCCGTCTAAATACAGACTAGTTATCTGACTGTCTGTGAACGAGCCGGACTAGACCATTACAGAGAAGGGGAGTAATCATACAATATGTACCTGTGCACTACAGGACAATACTGCTGGGAGTTAGTTGATTGTGTAACACGGGCATTTTAACCTGTACATAATGTTGTATTTTGTTTATGTCAGTTTACAATTAGTTTGTTCTTTCTTTCTGACTGACATGCAAACTGAACTAATTATAGTTCACCTGACTCTTGCACACACTTCACTATCGTTCACTTCACACCAACCGGCACCTACGTTTTCAGCAATAACTTTACTTCTAAAAAAACTACAATCGCTCCTATTTTTTTTAATTTTTGAAATAATTTAATTTAAATCAAAAGAAACAATAGTTCTTTTTTAAAATTTCCTAAACTTTTTTCCTTTTTTGACTATATGTCGACCCAAACTAAAATAATCAAGAAAAAAAAAAAAAAAAAAGGATTTGTTTTTAACGAAATTTAAAGTATAGTAGTATATCTTTACTCCTTTGCAATAAGTAAAGAATTCATACAACGTATTAAAATTTGTCAATTTAGGAGGGTTGAGTTTCATGAATTTCACACAAAATGTCAAATATCGCGTCTTCGTCAAAATCTTCAAAACACAACCACCTTAACTGTAAGATATGTCTACAACATAGCAAGTTTAATTGAAGTTTTTGGTTGCTATGGTTATGAAAATGACCGCGAAAAATTGCTCAAAAATCGAAAATTGTCTAAAAATTATTTTTTTCTTTCGCTATTTTTTTAATTTTTGAAATCATTTTATTTAAATTCACAGAAAAAATAAATTGTTTTTGTTATTTCCAAAACGTCGATCCAAACAAAAATAATAAAGGAAAAAAACCTACTCAGACTGCAAGCTGTTTGTGGTATAGGCCCACGAAATGCACAGAACACACAACTCATCCACACCTTGCATCAGCAGCAATGGTACAGCTCACGCATGTCAGATGTTTGCCGGACAAAAGACACACAAAAAACACCTTCGTGTCTTTTATAAGACAAAAATTACAAATATTACACATTTAGCATAATCTACATTCAATCCCAAAGTCATAAGAGCCCATAAAATCGAGAAATTGATACATTTGTTTACAAACTTTGACGTTTTCACTAAGTTCGCAACCGTAGACATGGAGTGCGCATGCGCTGAGAGTAAGAAAGTTCGTAAACTTCACTTTTTTTTCAATTAAAAAATGACGGATTATAATCTGCACCAATAATTTTTTTTTTTTTACACTGATAGCTCGGCAAGTATCTCAGGCTAGCGAACTGGGATGACACCGCCTCCTGTCAAAATGCTTGACACGGGGAATCCCTTCGAGTCTCCGATTTTAGCAGGGAATCCTCAAGCTTTTCCATTAGGAATGAAATTTAAACGATTTAAAAACATGAAAAATGACGGTGGAACAATCAATCAGAAAAATATAGCAAAACTATTTTCGGGTAGAAAAATAGTTAAAGTTCCATATTCTGAGCGAACTGGCTCGCGATCGCCGTTTTATTAAAATAAAAATGGTGTTGCCAGTGAAAAAGCCAGCGTTAAAACGTTACTTAACCATTGAATTTAATTATGTCAGCGCTCCGTAAGCAAACTTCTTCTAATGTCTGGGCTGTCTGTCAAGGACTGTGTTAGCTGTTAGTTGGTTAGTGCTTAGTGAGAGAGAACAGGGTGTAGTGGCCTTACACCTACCCATTGAGCCGTTAAGAACTCGCGTTGGGATGGAGCCTGTACCGGGCTGCGAACCCTGTATCTACCAGACTGTAGTTCGATGGCTTAATCATTGCACCACCGAGGCCGGTTAGGGTGTATCAATATATGGGGAAAACAAGCTACATATGGTAGGCTGCCTTGTTATATTGTAACTACAGTGTAAATAGCCAATCAACATTATACAATACAAAATGACTACAAATGATTGAGTCACCTCTTGTGAACTGTCCAAGCTGCAATCAAGGCTCCATCCACCAGTATGGTAATCACTATCGCCGACACAACGCTGGAAATCTCTTGACCATTGGACACACGCTCTGAACCTGAGGCTGGCATTGGAGAACGTCTATTTGATCTTGGAGAAGGACTTACATGTGATCTTGGTGTAGGCTTCTATTTGAACTTGGTATAGGACTTCGGGAAGGATTTCTATTTGATCTTGGTGTAGGACTTGGAGACAGACTTCTATTTGGTCTTGGTGTAGGATTTGGGGAAGGACTTCTATTTGATCTCGGTGTAGGACTTGGAGACAGATTTCTGTTTGATCTTGGTATAGGACTTGGGGGAGGACTTATATTTGATCTTGGTGTAGGACTTGGGGGAGAACTTCTTCTATTTGATCTTGGTATAGGACTTGGGGAAGGACTTCTATTTGAGGAATTCTATTTGATATTGGTATAGGACTTGGGGAAGGACTTCTATTTGATCTTTGTGTAGGTCTTGGAGAAGGACTCCTATGTGATCGTGGCATAGGTCTTGGGGAAGGACTTCTAGTTGATGTTGGTGTAGGACTTTGGGAAGGACTTCTATTTGATATTGGTATAGGACTTTGGGAAGGACTTCTATTTGATATTGGTATAGGACTTGGAGAAGGACTTCTATTTGATCTTGGTGTGGGTCTTGGAGAAGGACTTCTATGTGATCGTGGCGTAGGTCTTGGGGAAGGACTTCTATTTGAACTTGGTATAGGACTTGGGGAAGGACTTCTATTTGATCTTGGTATAGGACTTGGGGATGGACTTCTATTTGATCTTGGTGTAGGTCTTGGAGAAGGACTTCTATTTGATCTTGGTGTGGGTCTTGGGGATGTACTTCTATTTGATCTTGGTGTAGGTCTTGGAGAAGGACTTCTATTTGATCTTGGTATAGGACTTGGGGATGGACTTCTATTTGATCTTGGTGTAGGTCTTGGAGAAGGACTTCTATTTGATATTGGTGTGGGTCTTGGAGAAGGACTTCTATTTGATCTTGGTGTAGGTCTTGGAGACGGACTTCTATTTGATGTTGGTGTATGTCTTGCCGAAGGACTACTGTTGGAACTTGATGGGGTCTGTAGACCTAGATTTAAACTCTGTGGATGATTTAGATCTGCACTTCTATTTGAACTCGATGTTGAAACTTGTGTTTGGAATTGAGGAGAACGTGTGTTTGCACTTGATGCAGCATGTTGATTTTAGGGATAGGATGATTGATTATTCGATGTTATCGAAAATCGCGGTTTTAGGGCCAAGGTTCAGTGCACTGTTTCCCAATTTGCGAACAACGGTTCATTTCCTTTTTCTTTCTTTTTTAAATGGTACATGTATAAATGTATCCGCACCTTGCTGGTAATTCCAGTGACCCTTAAAGTATTTCGGCCAATCACAGCATTCGATTCCCTTAAACCTGACATGTTTGCATGGGTGATAGGTGCCGTTGCAGAATCCGCAAATTTCTTGTCGTGACCATAAAAATGGTAACCACCCAAAATAGGGACCGACTTCAGTGAGGGTCGGGACGTAGCCCAGTGGTAGAGCGTTCGTTTGATGGGCGGTCGGTCTAGGATCGATCCCCTTTGATGGACCCAATGGACTATTTCTCCACGACTGGTGTAACAAAGGCCGTGGTGTGTACTCTTCTGTCTGTGGGATGGTGCATATAAAAGATCCCTTGTAGCTAATCGAAAAGAGTAGCCCATGAAGTGGCGATAGCGGGTTTTCTCTCTCAATATCTGTGTGGTCCTTAACCATAAATCCGACGCCATATACTCGTAAATAAAATGTGTTGAGTGCATCGTTAAATAAAACATTTCTTTCCTTTCTTCCTGGCCTCGGTGATTAATCCGCCGAGAGAATAAACAGTTTAAGTATGTTTCGTCCCAGTTGTCAAAATTTTAAAAAGTAAAGACGTGTTAACGTCAAGAATTATAAAATGGCGTCCATCATATTAACTTAAAACGATTCAACATCGCTAATTTCTGTAAGTTTTTTATCAGAATGAAATCGTCCGCAGTTCCAGAACTACAATGTATGCAAACTACTTTGCCTTTTTTTTACTTTTTCTTTGCAGATTTAATTTTTTTCCACTTTCAGTACGAGAACATTTTTTAAATAATAATAACTAGTTAAATAATTCTTTATTATATATTATGTGCATGTACTTGTGCTTGCTTATCTTTCTTTTCTTTTATTAAAATCAGTGATATCTTTTTATGTAACTTGTGTTGAGTTAAACAATCAACAGTAGGCCTATATATATATATATATTATGTATGTATGCTTATATCAGGTAATCCATACTTTAATATATATATATATATATATATATATATATATATATATATATATATATATATATATATATATATACTTCTCATCAAAGATTTGACATTATCAAAATAATAATAAACATTACAGAAATATCTCTTGACATATATCTTTCTTTTAGACTTCTATAAAGTGTACATGGCATTGTCACACCCATATATACTATAGAATGCATTAAAAGACAGCTGAATTAGAAAAAACAACATACGGGAGAGACTATTCCCGGACCCCCCTAGAATTCTCGCCCCCCCCCCCCCCCCCCCCCCCCAAATTATTTTCCCAACCCTCTTAACTCAAATCCTGGCGGGCACATTGCCCAAATATCCCAGACCCAACACGCTAACATGGCATGGTAAAAATGCAATGTTTGTTTAAAGACAACTGAATTAGAAAAAAAACATACGGGAGAGACTATTCCCGGACCTGGCGGGCACATTGCCCAAGTATCCCAGACCCAACACGCTAACATGACATGGTAAAAATGCAATGTTTGTTTTCTAATCCAGATATAATTGTATATTTACAATTATTTTACAAATGACCATTAGAAATAAAATGTCTTGCTCTTAAAAATAGTTTATAAAATCTATGTACGATAATTACTTGTGAAACGTATCGTGAATAAATTGAACCGTGGACCAAAAGCCGAAAATGGAACCGAAAATTAAAAATCCGAACAGTCGCATCCCTAGTTGATTAGCACGTGATCCCGAGGAAGCCCTAAAGCTTGTCCTTTCTGAAACGAAAAAACAAATCTTAAATAATCATAATAATAACACGCCACTGCACTGATAAATGTCATAGCAGAAGGTAAAGTTTTTATTTAAATTTAAAACTCTTGGGGGAAAACAGACGGAAACTGTTTAATCTTACATTTTTTTAAAATTTAATACACATTCAAAAATTACTGAAACATCTCTCTCAGTGTGTGAACACTACACAGAGAATCAAAGTACTAAAACATCTCTCTCAGTGTGTGAACACTACACAGAGAATCAAAGTACTAAAATATCTCTCTCAGTGTGTGAACACTACACAGAGAATCAAAATACTAAAACATCTCTCTCAGTGTGTGAACACTACACAGAGAATCAAAGTACTAAGTTTGAGAATTATCCATTAAAACTCAAGAAGATAAGACTTTCCTTTCTTTTTTTTTCTTTTCTTTTTTTAAATCTATAAAAAAAACAGGTGTTTTTTTTAATATTCAAACGCTCTCTCTCTCTGTTAGTGAAGACTTCGGTATCCGGAAGAATACTTATAGTAACCTTCAGAAATATGCAATCAAAACTCTAGGATAAGATAGACTTTTAAAGTTTCAGTGTTAAATTCATATTTAAAATGTTTAAATTTAAAATAAATTTCCAAAATATTTTGTTCTAATAGTTTGTGAAGACTGCCTATAACTCGGAGAAAAAAAAGCTGTAGCTTACTTTTTATTTGCCCCATTTGAGTATATTGTTTCACTGCATTAAAACTTTAAATGTATTATAGGTTTGTAACTTCGTAGGTTAACCAAACGTAGTGGTCATGTGTAATGTTGAAACTAGTGTCTGCCACTTTAACGCTTTCCAAGCAGCCACGTGACCCCCCCCCCCCCCCCCACCCGCTAACCCCAACCTCCAATTACAGGGCCGTAGCTAGGATTTGTTGTTTGTTGGGGGGGGGGGGGGGCAACTGAGTAGTTAATAGTCTAAAACTCCTTAAACGGTTAAGAAGAGAATTTTCTTTAAGTTTTTATATTTCCAACCAGCCACGTGCCCCCCCCCCCCCCCCCCCCCACTAGCTACGGCACTGAATTAATGTTACTTACCGGTTCGTTTCAGAGTGAAAATGTCGTGGTCCGCTCCAACAACTTTGGTTTGACACCACCAGTCTGTATAGTCATCATCCTTGACGCTCTCTATCTCGAGCAAGTAGAACTTCACCTCAGATACATTGGAGGTCGTGAAGCGCCCACAATATGGCCGATAGCCACGTGTACCACGCACGTCGCCGCAACTGTCGATGTATTGGATAACGCTGCCGACGGTGACGTCAGTCTGACCACTGACCTTCACGAACATGACCTCAGCGAATAAGCCGTTCGCATCATGCACAGTGCAGGCTAGCTTGACTTTCTCTTTCAGTATGGCAGTGGTGGGATCAGCAGTCAGTTCCAGCAACATCGCTGTTACAATTGTAAAACAAACATTTAGGGGGCGGAGGGGGGGAGGGAGGGTTGGGGGGGGGGGGGGGGGTGTGTTAATGACATGTGGCCTTCTGCTACCAACGTTCCCGAAAGGATTCCTCGGATTCTCTAACGTATAACGTATAACGTTTTTGGGGGGCCTCCCCACTTACATCCGTCACTGGCTATAACTGTGCACAAATGGGTAAATATCCATGAAAGTCAAACTTCAGAACATGATAAAGCTATATATAAAAAGGAATAATTACTTCAACAGAGGATGTATTAAATTATCAAACACACAATTTTATCACATCTCAAACTGTCAATGAAACTAATTTAATTTAATTTAATTAACTTAAGATATGTAAATAAACTTAGTAAATAATCTGCAGACAAACTTGAAGATAAATTATGTTTGAGTGAATTGACAAGTAGTCTTCAGAGAATGAAAAACAGTAAGTTATACTCTTTTTTTTCTTTCTTTTTTTCTCTTTTGTTTTTTCTTTGGATTGGTCTGGGGGACTTTAATTAAGAAGGGTACAAAAAGGGGGAGTTAACCATATCACTTCGAAGAGGAGTAATAACATGTATCCCTAAAGGTATGACCGGCCTCGGTGGTGTCGTGGTTAGGCCATCGGTCTACAGGCTGGTAGGCACTGGGTTCGGATCCCAGTCGAGGCATGGGATTTTTAATCCAGATACCGACTCGAAACCCTGAGTGAGTGCTCCGCAAGGCGCAATGGGTAGGTGTAAACCACTTGCACCGACCAGTGATCCATAACTGGTTCAACAAAGGCCATGGTTTGTGCTATTCTGCCTGTGGGAAGCGCAAATAAATTATCCCTTGCTGCTAATCGGAAAGAATAGCCCATGTAGTGGCGACAGCAGGTTTCCTCTCAAAATCTGTGTGGTCCTTGACCATATGTCTGACGCCATATAACCGTAAATAAAATGTGTTGAGTGCGTCGTTAAAACATTTATTTATTTCTTTTCTTAAAGCTAATAAAAACAGACATTTCTTACAGAACTGGCGACCTATATCTTTGCTGATTTATAAATTGACATCGTCCTGTATAGCAGCCAGAATTAACAAGTGTTAAATCTTATTATACATGAAGATCGAAAAGGATTAGTAGAGGGACGGTTCATTGAGGAAAAACACTCTATGACATTTTACATGAAAGCAAGTATAAATGAATATCAGGGCTAATATCTCTGATATACTTCTGATATAATTCGATATCCATGAGATACTTTGAATAAACATTGGAGTATTTTGGCTTTATTCCCTCTATTCGAAGATGGGTAGTTATTTTTTATAATAATTCTGTATCATATATATTCTACAGAATTCGGAGCCTTTTAATACTGAAAGAGGTTGTAGACGAGGTTATCCTCTATCGCCATATTTATTTATTATTTACATAGAAATTCTTGGAATTTTAATCCAAAATAATCCTAATATTAATGGAATTAAAATCGTCGGAGTTGAATATAAAATTGGACAATTTGCAGACGACATACAGTTATACCTGGATGGTTAACGTAAATTTTTGACATGGGACCTGCAAGTGTTGGTTTTATTTAGAAATATATCATGTCTAACAATTAACAGAGATAAGACAAAAACTATTGGATTAGGTCCCCTTGCAAACACCTTGGCAGGAATGTGCAAACAATTCAGTCTCGATTTGTGCGAATCGAATTTCAGTATTTTTGGAATAATACTAAATACAAAACTAGAAAATAATTATTTGAGAAAATACATTTTAACGAAATGTTTTGCAAATACAACCCTATTGAATTACTGGCGTGCAAAATGCGTAACACTTGCTCTTTTTAAAATTAAATCATATTTTTATAAATTTACCAAATCTAACATCTGAATGTATCGAATTGTTTTTGCTTTTATATGGAATGAGGGTCCTGACAGAATTAAAAGATCAGTTATCATTAAAAATTATAAAGATTGTGGACTAGAAATGGCTGTAGTATCTGATTTTATTAAAAATTATAAAGATTGTGGACTAGAAATGGCTGTAGTATCTGATTTTATTAAAGCTTTAAAGGTTTCCTTGCTTAGACGCAGGGTTTCTGCCAGAAAAAAACTTTGGGGTATGGCACTATGGAGTTGAACGCAACAACAGTCAACAGTGGGCGGGAGCGTGTGGGCCTACCCCAGAAAGAAAATGGGTAGGGTTTAGGGTTAGGGTTAACAAGAAAGAAAAAAGAAAGAAGTGTTTTATTTAACGACGCACTCAACACATTTTATTTACGGTTATATGGCGTCAGACATATGGTTAAAGACCACACATATTTTTTTAGAGGAAACCCGCTGTCGCCACATAGGCTACTCTTTTACGACAGGCAGCAAGGGATCTTTTATTTGCGCTTCCCACAGGCAGGATAGCACAAACCATGGCCTTTGTTGAACCAGTTATGGATGACTGGTCGGTGCAAGTGGTTTACACCTACCCATTGAGCCTTGCGGAGCACTCACTCAGGGTTTGGAGTCGGTATCTGGATTAAAAATTCCATGCCTCGACTGGGATCCGAACCCAGTACCTACCAGCCTGTAGACCGATGGCCTGCCACGACGCCACCGAGGCCGGTAGGGTTAACAAAATCATACAGTAATGATAAAAGTCATTAATTTTGTCGTAAGGTCACTTAAAAAAACAAAATCTGGAAAACGTTTTGTTTAGTTTTTTGGGTTTTTTTAAATGTGTATGACGCCATACCCGTTTTACCATCTGGCACACGCCCTAGGACATTATTTTCTTAGTGACTGTAAATAGAAATAGTTTCTTGACAAATATGTTGGGAAAATTCATTTATCCAAATTTGGTACTAATTTTTTAAGAGAACCTTAAAGAGAAGATTAAAATCCAATTTTGGATAGACGAGTTATAAACTTGGAAAGAATTAGGACAAAATATAAAAATTGACACTTGTGAGGAAATAACCAATGAAATGTTATCGTATAAAAAAAGTGTATTTTATTTAACGACACCACTAGAGCACAGTGATTAATTACTGATCGGCTATTGGATGTCAAACATTAAATTTTGGTAATTCTGACACATATTCATCAGAGAACACCTGCTACATTTTTTTTCTAATGTAGCAAGGGATCTTTTATATGCAATTTTCCATAGACCGGATAGCACATACCACGGCCGTTGATATACCAGCCGTAGTGCACTGGCTGGAACGAGAAAAAGCCCATTGGCCCCATCGACGAGAGTCGATCCCAAACCGACCGCGCATCAAGCGAGCCCTTAACCACTGGGCTACGTCCCGCCCCTTCAACCCCCCCCCCCCTCCCTTTCATAACTAAAACAAACAAATTTATACATAAGAAGTTTCTGGCGGTGCAAACCAAAATAGAAAAAGGGTCCACTTGGTTCATATTCGAACACCTCCCCCAGGTCCAGATCACGATACGCCCCTGCCCTTAATTACCATTAGATTCATTATCCTTAGATTTAGACCATTTCTCTAGGCAGAAACCTTTAAAAAAAACAAAAAAATATTACAATGATACTGATTCCACGTACTGTATGATAAAAATGACATTGTATACTACTCAAAAGAATTTAAGGGTCAGACGATATTTTCGACATTATTTTCTGAATGTCAATTATATTAGCTAGATCATACTGTCACGCATGGTATTGTTCCATTTTGACGAAAGTGGGTCTAAGCAACCCATAAATGAATTAAAATCCACTGTCATTGACACTGTCGACTAGTTCTAATGGCGAAAACATGCTTACATTTGCACGTAAATTAGGGCGAAAGCGAAAGGTCTGCTAAGTGCCCATAACTTGCTTTTTCACAAAGCGCTTCATTTGCACGCTTTGCACGTGTATTCCATGTTCCCAATGCTGAATTTCCGTATAATTGGAGCTTGCGTTCGTGTACGGTGCACACTCCAAATTCGACAATGGTACGACTTCAACTGACTATCGAAGATCGAGGAAGGGCTATTGCTTGGCTTCAGGATGGCAATAGCAAAGAAATGTTGCTCTGAGACTTGTAGTCAGTCAGAGTGTCGTTGGCCGACTGTGGCAACGGTACCAAGCAACGAATTCTGTTCGAAATCGTCCACGTTCGGGAAGACCCCGAAGCACTACAAATAGAGAGGACCACTACATCACCAATATGGCTCTACGTCAACGCACAACCACTGCACGCCGATTATGTAACAATCTGCGGACTGCGACTGGAACTCGAGTGTCTGATCAAACCATACGCAATCGTCTGAGAGCCAATAATCTACGCTGCCGTCGCCAGGCTGTTCGACCACCACTCCTACCACGTCACAGAACGGCCAGACGTCACTGGTGCACGCTTCATCTGCGGTGGCAACGTGTTCAGTGGGGTCGAGTGATGTTCACTGATGAGTCCAGGTTTAGTCTCCAGTTCAACGACGGTCGGGTTCGTGTCTACAGATGTCCTGGGGAGCGCTTCGCTGACGTTAACGTTAGACAACGTCACCGGTTCGGTGGTGGCAGCGTCATGGTGTGGGGCGGCATCTCTATCCACCACAGGACCCCCTCTATGTGGTGGATGGCAATCTGAATGGAATCCGCTATCTGAATGAGATTATCCGGCTGTTGGTTCTCCCAGGCCTTCAGCAGACTGGCGGCGGGGCAATTCTGCAGGATGACAATGCCAGACCCCATCGCGCCAGGGTGGTAACAGACTTTCTCAGACAACAAGGTATCGCCAGGATGGATTGGCCAGCATATTCGCCTGACTTGGCCCCAATAGAGAACACCTGGGACGAATTAGGCAGGAGAGTTCGGGATAACCATGCCCCTCCGGCCAACCTTCATGATCTGGGTCAACTTCTTATGGCAGAGTGGCAGGCCATTCCCCAAGAGTTCTTCAGACGTCTGATCAACAGCATGAGGCAACGATGTGTCGAGTGTATTCGCGCCAGGGGTGGATTCACACACTATTAAACGAATGTTCTAATGTGTAAAATCCATGTTTGACAACCTTCAACTTTGACAGCATGTCATGTGACTTTCTTGTATACAGTGACGTTTATTTGTGTTTTTTTGTAAATATGGAACAATAAATAAAAAATTTGGTGTAGTTTACATCATCAATCTAATACACTCTGAAACTTATTTGGTTATACATTTTTGACCCTTAAATTCTTTTGAGTAGTATACTTTTGTTCCGGGTACCAGAATGCCTGTTTATGGAATACTCTTTAAGAGGGGTGAAAGGACGTGACGTAATCTAACGACGTCATACATGTTCAAGTTCGAGTTCAAGTTCTTTATTGCGTTACGTTTTACAGCTTAATGGCATAAAAACAGTATTTAACATATAAATATGTAGACCCAGTGATTTTCCGCGATCGCGTAAAACCGACGAAATTCACGGAATTCCCATTGTGAAACGGAATTACGATTTCCCGCGAAGTTAAAAAAATTAATACCATTTTACTATTGCCACACACTGTAAAACTGACGACTGGCCCGTGTGCAGTACTATTGGCAAACACGTAGTATCGTATTTACCGGGGCTACAATCAGCCAGACCGAGCGGGAAAACGTCCGCTAGACTGGATTATACGCTTCACTGTAAACCAAATACTTCGCGAACGTTAGCGAAACGTTTGCTGGCTGAACTTGGGACTGGTTTACTGCTTAGTCTATTGCGCCTGCGTAGACGGGACAGGTTGGGAGGGGGGGGGGGGGGTCAGGAGTAAGTTCAGCCAGCGGTTTGTCGCTAACGCTCGTCTTGGAAGACTGATTTTTACGCTACACTTTAAACCGAATGACCACTTCAGGAACCAGTCAAAATATGTTTGCAAACGTTTAGTAAAAACCGGCTGGCTGAACGTTGCTTTGTTACTTTATTTCCGCTGTGTCATGCGCATACTTCACATTGCAGACGATGTTAGACTGTCAAAGCGGTGACACAAATAAATGTTTACGTTTTGTTGACGCTAAGCCCCGTTGAATAAAACAGTGCACTCACAGGGCCGTAGCTAGCGGGTGGGAAGGGGGGGGGGGGGGCGGGCAGCCCCCCCCCGAAAAAAAATCCGGAAAGCATTATAGAAAATTAAAGAAAATTCTCTTCATAACCGTTTAAGGAGTTTTAGACTATTAACTACTCAGTTGCCCCCCCCACCCCCCCACCCCCAAAAAAAAAACCCCAGAAAATCCTAGCTACGGCCCTGACTCAATTAAACTTTATGTAGTTGTTATTATTGTAACCTTTGCTCCGATTTTTCGCTACTAATATGAAAGCCTACTTTGATTTAACAACAAATAGCGACGCACGACGCCAGTCAATTTTCGGACCTTTGTTTTGGTTTCGTACAAAGTAAATAAAACAAAAGGTACTTTTTATTTTTTTCATCTTTTAAAACTTAAAAAATTAATATTTTGTCAAGAATTATGAAAAATTAAACAGCGTTGTCTGCCTGTTATGTTAATTTGTCACAACTTGTGTTATTTAAATTGTTAATTAAGCCTACATATTGTATTCTGAAACGGAAATAAAACGGAATTTACAAAAACATGAAACGGAAAATAGCTTTTTTTTTAAACGGAAACCACTGGGTCCATACATGTATATACAATAGTGCAGTGCAATGGTGGAGAGTGACCTAAA
>NC_054710.1:23230262-23255262 GCF_016097555.1 Gigantopelta aegis
AAAAATATAAAATCATCGGCAAGCCTCGGATTTCATACTTTTATCAACTCGTGGTGATAAATTATGATATCACAAGACATTCGGGGAGTATCATATATATTTATTACATACCTATTCAGTCTTACTGTAGTGATAAAGGCCTTTTGAAACCGAGTAATACATTTATCCTGTATCGCACATATGTGCAATCTGGACCGGAACTTTTAAATGGGGAATTCCCTTTTTCTTTTTACTGTAGTTAGTGCCTTTTATTTACTTACGTCATATATGATTTACAAATGACGTCATATCGTATTTGAAACATTACACAAGGCTGCCGCAGAGTATGATTCTTAACGTTAAATGAATCCATGAAAGGAATTTTGATCATAGATTTAACAAAGTGTTGTTATGACGTTAAATTAAAAACCATTTTCGTAAAACATAACAGAAGGTATGTAATAAATGCAGAACTTCACATACGTTGTTTTCGCTTCCTATTTATTGCACTCGTTTATTTTGCGAAAGAACATACCTTATATTCTTGCGCAAAATAAACCAGTGCAATAAATAGGAAGCTGCAACACCTGCAAGTGTCCACGGCAATCAGCAATGCCGCGTTTCTAATTGTCTGCAGCACATTTTAGCTGTATTCGATTTTTTTCCACACAGCACGTTTTTTTGTTGTTTTGTGTCTACCATGTGGTTATTTCAAATCTTGGTCTAGATAGTAAAATGATAAACAAAAATTAAAATCTTTTTCATTCTTTGACCACACCTCCGTACGTTTTAAACTACGGCTGTTTGATGTCCGCATGGCTATTTCCACACTTGACCTATGTAGTGAGATAATAATGAAAACTGTTTGTTGAACAACTCGATTACCGGCCTCGGTGCGGTCGTGGTTAAGCCATCAGTGGGTGGGACGTAGTCCAATGGTACACCGCTCGCTTTATGCGCGATCGGTGTGGGATCGATCCCCGTTGGTGGGCCCATTGGGCTATTTCTCGACTGGTATATCAAAGGATGTGGTATGTGTTATCATGTATGTGGGATGGTGCATATAAAAAATCCCTTGCTACTAATCGAGAAGAGTAGCCCATGAAGTGGCGACAGCGGGTTTTCTCTCTCAGTATATGTGTGGTCCTTAACCATATGTCTGACGTCATATAACCGTAAATAAAATGTGTTTAGTGCGTCGATAAGCCATCGGACATAAGGCTTGTAGGTACCCCCATTAGAGTACCACGACAGTGCTCACAATGAAGTCGTGGATCCTTCGTTGGAATAAATTAATGAGTAGATAATGAGGGAATTAATAATAAAACAAAAGTATTTGTGTTTAACACTATACAGTCTAGCATTTAGCTAGTTCAACACTTTGTCCCGACGGCGAATACACAATATTTGTTTTACTTCACCTAGATGGTGAAAGAGGAAAATGCAAGGTGTTGTGGGGTTGGGTTTTTGTTTGTTTGTTTGTTTGTTTGTTGTTGCTTTTTTCTTCTTTTTTTTTTGCATCTTCTTTAAAATAAAAAGATTACATATATAAAAATAGCAAAGAGAACTCCAATGAATAAAAAGCAAAACATTTTCCATATCAAAATGAACAAGAAAGATAGTTCCTGGACGTAGAAGGATTTTACCACCCATCGAATTCCTTTAGAATATGTTTATGGAGTTACTGTATGAACATGCATTAACAGATATGTTACACACACACACAGATACGGAGACAGAGAGAGTGACAGAGAGAGCGACAGAGGCAGAGAGAGGGGGAGGATAAAGTTAAAAATGTGTTTTCTTTAACGACACCACTCGAGCACATTGATGTATAAATCATCGGCTACTGGATGTGAAACATTTGGTAATTTTGATTATAGAGAGAAGAAACCCGCTACATTTTCCCATTCGCACCAAGGGATCTTTTATATGCACAATCCCACAGGATAGACAGTCGTGGTGCACTGGCAGGAACTAGAAATAAAGAGTCGGACAGAGAGAGAGAGAGAGAGAGAGAGAGAGAGAGAGAGACAGACAGAGAGAGAGACAGATGTGAGATGGACATACAGATGATAAGAGAGAGAGACATACATGAGACTGGGAGAGGGGCAGAGCGAGAGAATACCAGATGTCAATTTAGCGATTTGCTTGAAAATATAACTACCTTCTTTTTTCTTTTTTTACCTTCAACTACATATTTACCTGTAGGTGGGGGTTCGATGCTCAGCCGATACTTGTCAGCCGCACCTGCTATCGAGAAACCCGCATATCGTCTGCTGTCTGTCGTTTGGCCCTTTGAGACGTCAAACTGTATCTCGTATTTCGCCTGGCTGGTGATAGAGTGGATGTGCTTGTTCCCTGTATTAGAAATGTCAACTTCGTATGATTAAAGAATATGCGCGCATGTTTTTCTTTCTTACTTTTATATTATTATTATTATTATTAATGTTATTATTATTATTTATATTGATTTGTTTTGAGAAAGACACGATTCAATATATTAACATTAAATACCAAAGAATAAAATGTTCAAAAAAAATAAAAATAAAATAAACGTTATGGTCAGACCATAAAAACAGTGTATTAAGCACAAAGCAATGTTGAACCGAATTATCAAGACAAAACAAATACCCTAATTTTATTATATATTTTATTTTTTATTTTTACGAGCCCCCTCCAAACCTCCACCAAAGTTCCCTTGGAATTCCGCCTCATGTCATTGGGCCCCCGCCCCCCTCCCCCTCCTCAATGGATTTCCTGGATCCGCCACTGCCAATGTGTGCTGTATTCGCCACTCTCATGGAAACCCATGGTAATATTGCCACCCCTGCACCACGATGAGGAACAGAACACGAAGGAGCATTTGGTGTGTCATTAAATAAAACCTTTCTCTTCTTTTTTTCCCACCAGCCTCGGTGGCGTTAGGCCATCGGTCTACAGGCTGGTAGGTACAGATACAGACTCCAATCCCTGAGTGAGTGCTCCGCAAGGCTCCATGGGTAGGTGTAAACCACTTGCACCGACCAGTGATCCATAACTGGTTCAACAAAGGCCATGGTCTGTGCTATCCTGCCTGTGGGAAGCCCAAATAAAAGATCCCTTGCTGCTAATCAGAAAGAGTAGCCCATGTAGTGGCGACAGCGGGTTTCCTCTCAAAATCTGTGTGGTCCTTAATTATATGTCTGACGCCATATAACCGTACATAAAATGTGTTGAGTGCGTTGTTAAATAAAACATTTCTTTCTTTTTTTTTCTTCTTTTTTTTCTTTCTTTCTTTCTTTCTCAAACCAAGATGGGGGCGGGATTTAGCTCAGTCGGCTGAGTGCTCGCTTGAGGTGCTTGCGTCGTATGATCGAATCACCTCGGTGGATCCATTCAGCTGATAGGTTTTTTTTATTGTTCCAACCAGTGCACCACAACTGGACAAAAGCCGTGGTATGTCCTTTCCTGTTTTGGAAAGTGCATATAAAAGACCCCTTGCTGCATTGAAACATAATGTAGCGGGTTTCCTCTGATGACTACGATATCCAATAGCAGATGATTAATTAATCGATATCTTCCAGTGTTGTCGTTAAACAAAACAAACTTCTTTTTTTCTCTCTCTCAAACCAAGATTGATCCGGGAATCTTGTCTTAGTTGTCGATAAAGCTGTTTCAAACATAGGCGTACGGGCTCCCATTTTTGTAGGAGAGCAAGCCGATTTTTTTCGGAATTCAACGAAAAACAGGTATGGAATCAGGGAATGAATGAACTTAGGATTGATGACACTATCGATAAAATGGATACATTAAAGCATCACGTGTTGTATATGAATATGGTGAATTACCTAACCAAAATTCGTTTTCCAAATTTCCAAATCCATTTTCGTAATCGGTCCATGATGTATCGAAATTTTCCGTCCCATCTGTGCGCCTCTGTATAACCTGAATAATAATACAGCACTGGTTCAACAGTTTATAGTTGCAGGCAAATATTTTCAAAACTTTGGCAATCCCCCCCCCCCCCCCCCCCTCTCTCTCTCTCTCTCTCTCTCTCTCTCTCTCTCTCTCTCTCTCTCTCTCTCTCTCTCTCTCTCTCTCTCTCTTGCAACAACATAGAAAGATACCTTAATATATGCTTTGGCTGTTGGTCAATCCCCAATGTAGAAACGTTAATACATATTATTTAACAAAAGTGTAATAGAATTATGCATATGTGGAACAGGACCATTTAACACACTTCAAAATTACCAAAACGTAAAAGTAACGCAACCATTGTCAACGGTGGACCCGGGCCAGGAGATAAGTAGCAAGTGGGCTAGGGCGGGTGTTGTCCTTCTAAATAGGTCAAGACTAGGGTCGCCGTTGTCCCTCTCAATAGGTCAGGACCACAGTTAATAGGACGAGACCGAGTAAGTAGGTCAAGGCCGGGCCAGTCAGTCGAGGTCACGAACAAATAGGTTGTTTTCCTATATAGGCCCTTATACTACAGGCGTAACCCAGTTAATTAATATCAAACGTTATTTCATGTACGCCAATACGTGCGTAATGAAAAGTTGTACATCATTGGGGCCCAAGGTGTTCTACCCAGGTGCGGGCGGATCGCAGGGTGTGTGTGTGGGGGGGGGGGGGGGGGGGCGAGGTGAGCACGTCCCCTTTTTTCGCCGATAGCTGAAGTGTGTGCCCATTGTGAAGAAGATAAAATCTGGATAAGTATTTCTGGGACAGTCGGGCAGACTGGGGACGGGACGTTGTCCAGTGGTAAAGCGCTCGCTCGATGCGCGATCGGTCCGTGGTGTGTACTACCCTGTCTGTGGGATGGTGCATATAAAAGATCCCTTTCTGCTAATCGAAAAGAGTAGCCCATGAAGTAGCAACAGTGGGTTTCGTCTTTCAATATCTGTGTGGTCCTTAACCTTATGTCTGACGCCATATAATCGTAAAATAAAATGTGTTGAGTACATTGTTCTTTCCTTCCTTCCTTCCATTCGGGCAGACAGACAGACAGACAGACAGAGTGACATACAGAGACGGACAGAAGAAAGGAAACGAAACCTATTATCCTCTCCGGTTGGACTGGCATGGGCTGTGGGTGTGTGTGTGTGTGGGGGGGGGGGGGGGGGGGGGGGTTGTTGTGGTGGCGTGTTTGTTGGAAATATCACATTTACTTACCAACCATCCGTCACTGTCGAAATATCCATCGATGGGTGTACTCGAACCAGGGACTTGGAAGGAGCGGACTTCTCCTGTCAAGTGGGAACACTCGGCTAGTGGTTCTGGTGAGTTCTTCTCTTCAACTGTCAAAGGCATAGAGAATAAAGATTCAAAACAGACGAGATGTAATATATTATAAATAGGTAGGCCTATCTTTCGAGATTGTGAATAATATTACGTTAATTATTATTATTATTAATATTTATTATCATTATTATTATTATTATTATTATTATTGTTATTATTATTATTATTATTATTATTATTGGTGTTTTCCTTAGAAATGTCGGAAGGGCATTTTCATCGTTTTAAGGGCACATTATTGTTGTTGTTGCTGCTACTTTTTTATGTTGTTATTCTTATTATTGTTGCTGTTGCTGTTGATGATGTTGTTATTGTTATTAATATTTGTTGCTGTTGTCTTTATTATTTTATTATTATGCGTTGTTGTGTTTGTTGTTTTGTTGTTTCTGCTGATGCTGGTCTGTTATTGTCTGTGGGAAAATGAACATACATAATTCCTCACTGCTGATGGTGAGCGGGTCGTAGCTAAGTGATAACGTGTTCGCTTGATGCGTGGTAGTTCTAGGATCGATCCCCGTCGATGAGCCCATTAGGCTATTTCTCGTACCAGCCAGTGCATCACGACTGGTATATCAAAAGCCATGGTGTGTGCTATCCTGTCAGTGGGACGGTGCATATAAAATATTTCTTGCTGCTAATGAAAAAAAAACTGTGACGGGTGCGGGTTTCCTCTCATATATACTTCAGAATTACCAAATGGTTGACAGGCAACAGTCGATGATTACTAGAATCTATCACCGTTGTGAGGTATAGATAAGGCAATTCTAACCTGAGGGACAAAATGTTTTTTGTGAGGGCTGAGGTTTAAATGTAATTTGTTTGCTTATGTCCAACCATCCTCCCCTTGACATTCACCCCTGTCGTTACACAAAACAAACTTTATCCGTATGCATTTATGTAATCCATAATATAATTCACCGGTGGATCCAGAAAATCCATTGCGGGGGTGGGGTGGGGGGGGGGGGGGGTAGTGACATGAGGTGGAATGCCAAGGGAACTTTGGGGAAGGTTTGTAGGGGGATCGTAAACAAAATGAAAATTAATATATAATAAAAGTATAACTATCGGAAAATTTAGGTCCGCCTCTGCAATTTATAGTGATAGAATATGCACACGCGTACGGAGGCGCATTGATGGAAACTGCTCAACCTATTCGTATATAGAAAGTGACTGGTATCAGAAAACAAGATACGAAACAGTTAAAGTTTGTTTTGTTTAACGACACCACTAGAGCATATTGATTTACTAATCATCGTCTATTGGATGTCAAACATTTGGTAATTGTGACATATAGTCTAAGAGAGGAAGCCCATTGTGTTCCATTAGCAGCAAGGAATCTTATATATGCACTATCCCACAGGTGTGATAGCACATACCACGGCCTTTGATATACCAGTCGTGGTGCACTGGCTGGAGCGAGAAATAGCCCAATGGGCCCGCCGACGGGATAGATCCCAAACCGACCGCGCATCAAACGAGCGCTTTACCACTGAGCAACAGGTCCTTACAGCAAGAAAACAACAACAACAACAACATTAAATTTTTGTCCCGAAGGATGGAATTGACTTATTTACGACTCACAACGGTAATTCGTTCCTTTTCTTGCCCACTAAATAATACTATTACTAACAAAGCATTAATGCTGTAAGCAACGATTTGTTTATTCGAGAACGATTTATAAACATTTCACCTACAAACTCATTTAATCACACGGACAAATATATAGTCCACATTATGCAACGACATGAAAATGTAACAAAATGTGATAAATATAAAGGTAAGAATATTAATTTGTTTAGATGTCTTTAAAATAACGATCCAACGTGAAATGGCATCTTGAGAAATAAGTAATTCAACAGAAATCTTAAAATCACGAGTTATGACAGACAGGGTAGTACATACCACGGCCTTTGATATACCAGTCGTGGTGCACTGGCTGGAACGAGAAATAGCCCAATGGGTATATTCTTGACGAAAAACATGGACGAAAGCATATGGATAAGGACCACACAGATATTGAGGGAGGAAGCCCGCTGTTGTCACTTCATGGGCTACTCTTTCCGATTAGCAGCAAGGGATATTTTATATGCACCATCACACAACAGGGTAGTACATACCACGGCCTTTGATATACCAGTCGTGGTGCACTGGCTGGAACGAAAAATAGCCCAATGGGAATTTTCTTGACGGAAAACATGGACGAAAGCACTTAGGATGTCAACATAAACTAATAGAAAGATTTCATTAAAGGGACATTCCTGAATTTGCTGCATTGTAAGATGTTTCCGACTAATACAATATTTCTACGATTAAACTTACATATTAAATATATTTTCTTGTTTAGAGTATCAGTGTCTGTATATTCAATGTGTTTCTGGTTGTCTTAATATGGGTAAGAAGCCCAAACTGGATTTTGTCTTCAAATAATTTCGTACGTACGAAAAACCAATATTTTAGGAAATAAGATTATATTTAAGCTAGTACAAATATTAGAACGATCAGAAACACGTTTAATATACAGCCACTAATATTTTATGCAGAAAAATATATTTGATATATAATTACAATCGTTAAAAAAAGTTTCTGTTAGTCGATAACATCTTAAAAATTGCAGCAAATTTAGGAATGCCCCTTTAAAATATTTAACCTCGGCTTTAGTTTAAAAGATGAAGAAGCATAAACATTAAATATGTTGAACTATATTGCGATACACGTTTGTTGTATTGAAACATATCGCAATACAATCTTGACTGGATAGTATCACTAATACGTATTGCAATACGGGTCTGTTGTATTGAAATGTATCGCTAATACAATCTTGACAGGATAGTATTACTAATACGTATTGCAATATTGGTCTGTTGTATTGAAATATATCGCAATACAATCTTGACTGGATAGTATCACTAATACGTATTGCAATATGTGTCTGTTGTATTGAAACATATCGCAATACAATCTTGACTGGATAGTATCACCAATACGTATTGCAATACGGGTCTGTTGTATTGAAATGTATCGCTAATACAATCTTGACTGGATAGTATTACTAATACGTATTGCAATGCACGTGTGTTGTATTGAAATATATCGCTAATACAATCTTGACAGGATAGTATCACTAATACGTATTGCAATATGGGTCTGTTGTATTGAAATATATCGCTAACACAATCTTGACTGGATAGTATCACCAATACGTATTGCAATACGGCTTCCCTGTATCGACGTCCAAAAGAAACATTAATTACATAACATTTAATTAATTTGATAAATATTGTTGCTAATCGAAATGAACCAATACTTAGAAACCACTTTACAAACACTTTGCATCAATCACGAAGAGCATTGTGACATTTAGATATTGAACTTCATGATACTTTCATATCCCATCATACCGTTTGTAGTTTTCTATAATATAATACAATTTCAAGCTTTCTAAAGTTTCGTTTCCACGTAAGTATATATTGCAATATGCTTTTGTCCGTGCACCGCGACTGGTATTTCAAAGTTCGTGGTATGTGTTATCCTGTCTATAGTGTGGTTCATATAAAAGATTCTTTGCTACTAATGGAAAAATGTAGCGAGTTCTCACTAAGACTATATGTCAAAATTACCAAATGTTTGACATCCAATAGTAAATTAATAAATCAATGTGCTCCAGTGCTGTCGTTAAACAAACATACTTTACCTTTTTCCATGTCGTTAAACAAACATACTTTACCTTTTTCCATGTCGTTAAACAAACATACTTTACCTTTTTCCATGTCGTTAAACAAACATACTTTACCTTTTTCCATGTCGTTAAACAAACATACTTTACCTTTTTCCATGTCGTTAAACAAACATACTTTACCTTTTTCCATGTCGTTAAACAAACATACTTTACCTTTTTCCATGTCGTTAAACAAACATACTTTACCTTTTTCCATGTCGTTAAAGAAAACAAACTTTAACTTTCGTATCTTGTTTTCTGATACCAGTCGCTTTCTATATACGAATAGGTTGAGCAGTTTCCATCAATACACCACCGTACGCGTGTGCGTATGCTATGACTCTATGAATTATGGACTACGTATACGCATTTATCACACACCAGTGTAAGATATTGCTCATGTCATAACGATCACTCAATATCTAACTAGTGTAATATTGGCGTGACATAGGTCACTTGCTGACCCAATTCGTAGAAAAATAACATGTAGTAGGTCTCGACATCTACTTACATGTGCGTTGCGGCTTGTTTGCAGTTGGTTTGTAATAAATAAAATACTAAACTAGCTTGCCTGTCATACCATTTCTATTAAACTCGTGAATAGTGTTGGTATCGGTTCACTAATTTCATAAACATGGTATGACAAGCAAGCTTGTTTAGTATTCTATATATAACTCTCTCTTTTTCTTTTTTCGTCTTGTAGCACCCATATTACTTACCAAATCCCTTTGTACCAGTCTCGTCTTTGAGCTTCAGACATGACAGAGAATTGTCATACATCTGACATCTATGACTGTGTTCGCTGTAGAAGAACGCCTTGCACTTGGCCCTATATAACGCATGACAAGTGGACAAGCATTCCGCCCGGCTGACGTTCATCTTGTCTGTCGACGCCTTGTCTTGCGGAGTCTTGTCAAGGAACACTGCTTTAAATCCATACCAGTCTCCGCACGTAATACCTAAGGAACGTTTTACAAAGAGGATTCCAAACACTAGAATATGCGTGTTTATAAAATACAGCATTTTCACACGTCCGTAGATACTAAATCATATATGATAGCAATGGCGTGTCATCCGGCGATGCGGCGTGTGTTTGAGAAATATATATTTGTTTTCTTTGTAGAATGGTTTACGTTGCTGGTAACCGGGACACTATGGACAATATCATCCAATGGATATCACGCATGCAAAGTGGGTGGTGCGCAAAGTGGGTGGTGCCGTTTTTCTTTCTCGCTACAATACGTTAAATTGCATTCTTCATAATAAGGGGCGGGACGTAGCTCAGTGGAACAGCGCTCGCTTGATGCGCGGTCGGTCTGGGATCGATCCCCGTTTGTTGGCCCATTGGGCTATTATTCGTTCTAGCCAGTGCATCACGACTGGTATAACAAAAGCCGTGGTATGTGCTCTCCTCTCTGTTGGATATTGCATATGAAAGATCCCTTGCTGCTAATTGAAGAGAGTAGCCTATGAAGTGGCGACAGCGGGTTTCCTCTCTCAATGTCTGTGTGGTCCTTATCCATATGTTTGACCACATATAACCGTAAATAAAATGTGTTCCTTCCTTCCTTCTCCATTATATGTATTATCAGTATTGCAATTATTATTATTATTATTATTATTATTATTATTATTATTATTATTATTATTATTTAACTTTGATTTTAGGTTGTTGTTTATTTAGGGATTTTTTTTTTTTTTTTTTTTTTTTTGGGGGGGGGGGGGGAGGGTGTTTTGTTTTTCATATTATTGTGGGTTTTTTAAACTTTCTGACACACCTTTAGATATAATCATTAATCAAATTATCTTTATATTGTGACTGCGAAAAACAATTACATGTGTATAGCTTGTGGCCTTATAGTGGCGGCTGGCTGCGTTAACAGGTGGCTGTTATATACAGGTAAATAAATAAGGGATTTATTATGGCCATTATGGACAGGTGGCTGCTATACACAAATGGCCGTTAAACCATTCGTACATACATACATACATACATACATACATATTATAATATATACATTGCTCACAAAAAAGTAGATGTTGCCTCAAATTACCAAAATTCTGTAACATTGAAGCAGGTTCAACATTTATTTCAACATTAACATATACATAACTTACATATGCACCGGATTTCATTGGTTTTAACCACATGGAAGGCATTTTCATCGTTTTAAGGGCACATTATTGTTGTTGTTGCTGCTACTTTTTTATGTTGTTATTCTTATTATTGTTGCTGTTGCTGTTGATGATGTTGTTATTGTTATTAATATTTGTTGCTGTTGTCTTTATTATTTTATTATTATGCGTTGTTGTGTTTGTTGTTTTGTTGTTTCTGCTGATGCTGGTCTGTTATTGTCTGTGGGAAAATGAACATACATAATTCCTCACTGCTGATGGTGAGCGGGTCGTAGCTAAGTGATAACGTGTTCGCTTGATGCGTGGTAGTTCTAGGATCGATCCCCGTCGATGAGCCCATTAGGCTATTTCTCGTACCAGCCAGTGCATCACGACTGGTATATCAAAAGCCATGGTGTGTGCTATCCTGTCAGTGGGACGGTGCATATAAAATATTTCTTGCTGCTAATGAAAAAAAAACTGTGACGGGTGCGGGTTTCCTCTCATATATACTTCAGAATTACCAAATGGTTGACAGGCAACAGTCGATGATTACTAGAATCTATCACCGTTGTGAGGTATAGATAAGGCAATTCTAACCTGAGGGACAAAATGTTTTTTGTGAGGGCTGAGGTTTAAATGTAATTTGTTTGCTTATGTCCAACCATCCTCCCCTTGACATTCACCCCTGTCGTTACACAAAACAAACTTTATCCGTATGCATTTATGTAATCCATAATATAATTCACCGGCGGATCCAGAAAATCCATTGCGGGGGTGGGGTGGGGGGGGGGGGGTAGTGACATGAGGTGGAATGCCAAGGGAACTTTGGGGAAGGTTTGTAGGGGGATCGTAAACAAAATGAAAATTAATATATAATAAAAGTATAACTATCGGAAAATTTAGGTCCGCCTCTGCAATTTATAGTGATAGAATATGCACACGCGTACGGAGGCGCATTGATGGAAACTGCTCAACCTATTCGTATATAGAAAGTGACTGGTATCAGAAAACAAGATACGAAACAGTTAAAGTTTGTTTTGTTTAACGACACCACTAGAGCATATTGATTTACTAATCATCGTCTATTGGATGTCAAACATTTGGTAATTGTGACATATAGTCTAAGAGAGGAAGCCCATTGTGTTCCATTAGCAGCAAGGAATCTTATATATGCACTATCCCACAGGTGTGATAGCACATACCACGGCCTTTGATATACCAGTCGTGGTGCACTGGCTGGAGCGAGAAATAGCCCAATGGGCCCGCCGACGGGATAGATCCCAAACCGACCGCGCATCAAACGAGCGCTTTACCACTGAGCAACAGGTCCTTACAGCAAGAAAACAACAACAACAACAACATTAAATTTTTGTCCCGAAGGTTGGAATTGACTTATTTACGACTCACAACGGTAATTCGTTCCTTTTCTTGCCCACTAAATAATACTATTACTAACAAAGCATTAATGCTGTAAGCAACGATTTGTTTATTCTAGAACGATTTATAAACATTTCACCTACAAACTCATTTAATCACACGGACAAATATATAGTCCACATTATGCAACGACATGAAAATGTAACAAAATGTGATAAATATAAAGGTAAGAATATTAATTTGTTTAGATGTCTTTAAAATAACGATCCAACGTGAAATGGCATCTTGAGAAATAAGTAATTCAACAGAAATCTTAAAATCACGAGTTATGACAGACAGGGTAGTACATACCACGGCCTTTGATATACCAGTCGTGGTGCACTGGCTGGAACGAGAAATAGCCCAATGGGTATATTCTTGACGAAAAACATGGACGAAAGCATATGGATAAGGACCACACAGATATTGAGGGAGGAAGCCCGCTGTTGTCACTTCATGGGCTACTCTTTCCGATTAGCAGCAAGGGATATTTTATATGCACCATAACACAACAGGGTAGTACATACCACGGCCTTTGATATACCAGTCGTGGTGCACTGGCTGGAACGAGAAATAGCCCAATGGGAATTTTCTTGACGGAAAACATGGACGAAAGCACTTAGGATGTCAACATAAACTAATAGAAAGATTTCATTAAAGGGACATTCCTGAATTTGCTGCATTGTAAGATGTTTCCGACTAATACAATATTTCTACGATTAAACTTACATATTAAATATATTTTCTTGTTTAGAGTATCAGTGTCTGTATATTCAATGTGTTTCTGGTTGTCTTAATATGGGTAAGAAGCCCAAACTGGATTTTGTCTTCAAATAATTTCGTACGTACGAAAAACCAATATTTTAGGAAATAAGATTATATTTAAGCTAGTACAAATATTAGAACGATCAGAAACACGTTTAATATACAGCCACTAATATTTTATGCAGAAAAATATATTTGATATATAATTACAATCGTTAAAAAAAGTTTCTGTTAGTCGATAACATCTTAAAAATTGCAGCAAATTTAGGAATGCCCCTTTAAAATATTTAACCTCGGCTTTAGTTTAAAAGATGAAGAAGCATAAACATTAAATATGTTGAACTATATTGCGATACACGTTTGTTGTATTGAAACATATCGCAATACAATCTTGACTGGATAGTATCACTAATACGTATTGCAATACGGGTCTGTTGTATTGAAATGTATCGCTAATACAATCTTGACAGGATAGTATTACTAATACGTATTGCAATATTGGTCTGTTGTATTGAAATATATCGCAATACAATCTTGACTGGATAGTATCACTAATACGTATTGCAATATGTGTCTGTTGTATTGAAACATATCGCAATACAATCTTGACTGGATAGTATCACCAATACGTATTGCAATACGGGTCTGTTGTATTGAAATGTATCGCTAATACAATCTTGACTGGATAGTATTACTAATACGTATTGCAATGCACGTGTGTTGTATTGAAATATATCGCTAATACAATCTTGACAGGATAGTATCACTAATACGTATTGCAATATGGGTCTGTTGTATTGAAATATATCGCTAACACAATCTTGACTGGATAGTATCACCAATACGTATTGCAATACGGCTTCCCTGTATCGACGTCCAAAAGAAACATTAATTACATAACATTTAATTAATTTGATAAATATTGTTGCTAATCGAAATGAACCAATACTTAGAAACCACTTTACAAACACTTTGCATCAATCACGAAGAGCATTGTGACATTTAGATATTGAACTTCATGATACTTTCATATCCCATCATACCGTTTGTAGTTTTCTATAATATAATACAATTTCAAGCTTTCTAAAGTTTCGTTTCCACGTAAATATATATTGCAATATGCTTTTGTCCGTGCACCGCGACTGGTATTTCAAAGTTCGTGGTATGTGTTATCCTGTCTATAGTGTGGTTCATATAAAAGATTCTTTGCTACTAATGGAAAGATATAAGATATTGCTCATGTCATAACGATCACTCAATATCTAACTAGTGTAATATTGGCGTGACATAGGTCACTTGCTGACCCAATTCGTAGAAAAATAACATGTAGTAGGTCTCGACAATAGGTGGAGCAGTTTCCTCATACACACCGTACGCGTTTTTTTGTGCGTATTGCTATGACTCTATGAAAGTCTACTTACATGTGCGTTGCGGCTTGTTTGCAGTTGGTTTGTAATAAATAAAATACTAAACTAGCTTGCCTGTCATACCATTTCTATTAAACTCGTGAATAGTGTTGGTATCGGTTCACTAATTTCATAAACATGGTATGACAAGCAAGCTTGTTTAGTATTCTATATATAACTCTCTCTTCTTCTTTTTTCGTCTTGTAGCACCCATATTACTTACCAAATCCCTTTGTACCAGTCTCGTCTTTGAGCTTCAGACATGACAGAGAATTGTCATACATCTGACATCTATGACTGTGTTCGCTGTAGAAGAACGCCTTGCACTTGGCCCTATATAACGCATGACAAGTGGACAAGCATTCCGCCCGGCTGACGTTCATCTTGTCTGTCGACGCCTTGTCTTGCGGAGTCTTGTCAAGGAACACTGCTTTAAATCCATACCAGTCTCCGCACGTAATACCTAAGGAACGTTTTACAAAGAGGATTCCAAACACTAGAATATGCGTGTTTATAAAATACAGCATTTTCACACGTCCGTAGATACTAAATCATATATGATAGCAATGGCGTGTCATCCGGCGATGCGGCGTGTGTTTGAGAAATATATATTTGTTTTCTTTGTAGAATGGTTTACGTTGCTGGTAACCGGGACACTATGGACAATATCATCCAATGGATATCACGCATGCAAAGTGGGTGGTGCGCAAAGTGGGTGGTGCCGTTTTTCTTTCTCGCTACAATACGTTAAATTGCATTCTTCATAATAAGGGGCGGGACGTAGCTCAGTGGAACAGCGCTCGCTTGATGCGCGGTCGGTCTGGGATCGATCCCCGTTTGTTGGCCCATTGGGCTATTATTCGTTCCAGCCAGTGCATCACGACTGGTATAACAAAAGCCGTGGTATGTGCTCTCCTCTCTGTTGGATATTGCATATGAAAGATCCCTTGCTGCTAATTGAAGAGAGTAGCCTATGAAGTGGCGACAGCGGGTTTCCTCTCTCAATGTCTGTGTGGTCCTTATCCATATGTTTGACCACATATAACCGTAAATAAAATGTGTTCCTTCCTTCCTTCTCCATTATATGTATTATCAGTATTGCAATTATTATTATTATTATTATTATTATTATTATTATTATTATTATTATTATTATTTAACTTTGATTTTAGGTTGTTGTTTATTTAGGGATTTTTTTTTTTTTTTTTTTTTTTTTGGGGGGGGGGGGGGAGGGTGTTTTGTTTTTCATATTATTGTGGGTTTTTTAAACTTTCTGACACACCTTTAGATATAATCATTAATCAAATTATCTTTATATTGTGACTGCGAAAAACAATTACATGTGTATAGCTTGTGGCCTTATAGTGGCGGCTGGCTGCGTTAACAGGTGGCTGTTATATACAGGTAAATAAATAAGGGATTTATGATGGTCATTATGGACAGGTGGCTGCTATACACAAATGGCCGTTAAACCATTCGTACATACATACATACATACATACATACATATTATAATATATACATTGCTCACAAAAAAGTAGATGTTGCCTCAAATTACCAAAATTCTGTAACATTGAAGCAGGTTCAACATTTATTTCAACATTAACATATACATAACTTACATATGCACCGGATTTCATTGGTTTTAACCACATGGAAGGAGTTTTAAATCCCACAATAAAGGTAATGTCAGTCAGGGGTGGAACCATGCAAATAACAAAATGTCAGTATTTCGTTGGTCCTCCAGCGTCAGTACATGCATTACACCTTTGTCGTATGGTTCTTATAAGGTGGCCTATAGTCATTTGTGGAACATGATGCCACTCTGCCTAATTCTACCAGCATTTGTGGTTAATACGTCTTCCAAAGATACCACACACGTGTTCTATGGGCGAAAGGTCAGGTGACATTGCTGGCCAAGGCAAGGCCTGGATTTGATGCCTCCGTAGTTGATCACTGACAACACGTGCACGGTGAACTCTGAGAAGGTGGTAGAACATGACGAGTGATGATGTTATCTATATATAGCAGCGGTAGAAATTAGGAAATGTTTTCCACTGGCCTGGGGGACTAGTAGCTGAAGAAATTTACTACCCCCCCCCCCCCCCCCACCCCCACCCCACCTCCCACCACCAGCACCACGACATTAGTGAAGCAGTTTAAAAAGACGAAACCTATGTGGGATCTAGCAAGTTGTTCAAGGATTGAACACACATTACTGTGTTGCTTGTACTTTATCTTTAATGGTGCAAAGATAATGGACATCCATAATAAAATGAATGCAAGTGAACTTTCAAATGTGTCGTCATTTGTGGTTAGTTTTCGTATTTGTTTAATGGAGATTCCTTATTTAGAAGCCATTGTCACAAGTTTCTGGCTAACAATACTGTTTAAAAGATCTTAATTACGTATGATAAACATCACAGTAAAGTACACCAACTTGGTCGTCATTCAGTAAATGTTTTTGGGGGTTTTGGGGTGGGATATTGTTAATTCCCCCCCCCCCCCCCCCCCAAAGACGGCAGCAAAGGGTGGGATGTTCACATAAAATGATAAAAATTATAATATTAAATTAATTTATTTTATTCTGCCCTAATACACTCGGATGTCCACTGATAAACTCGAGGCGTTTGGAAGTAGCTAGTTAAAATCGATCGATGCCAACATTATCTATTACAATGCGTTTATTTATTACCGACGAAACGAACACACACACACACACACAGACACACACACACACACACACACACACAAAACTACAACAAACACACACACACACACACAAAACTACAACAAACACACACACACACACACACACACACACACACACACACACACACACACACATTTTCCCTTCCCAGGGCTTCTAGAATTTTATAAACTTCACTACCCATGGGATCAGTGATTAAAAAAATTTACTAGCCACGATTAAAAATTCACTAGCCCTACTTTACTTTAAGTTAATACAGTTTTACTAAATAATATTAGTAATAATCAAATATGTCACCTAAAGAAGGGGATACTAGATAGAGCTTAAGAACACTAACATTGGGGGGTTGGGGTGGGGGCAGGATATTCACATTTAACCAAAAATATTTACTAGTCGTCGGGCATGGCAAAAGTTGTTATTTATTAGCCCAACATTGAATATCACTAGCCATGGTAGTGGGGCTACCATAATCTAGAAGCCCTGCTTCCGAACATCTATTATCGCAATATTACGGCAATTTTCGGAATTCGGAAACATAAACCGGAAAGTTCCGATTGTGTTTGCAGTAAATATGGATTTATCGAGATACATACATACATACATATACTAGGTGGCAATAAAAACGCAATCTCGGAAATGATCATGGTTTATTTTATTATGCGAGATCCCACAAAAATGAAACTGATACCACCAGTGAGACCAACCACTGGCCCATCTGACTGGCACTGTCAGCCGCCAACAGTGAATCGCACATGACGTCTCTGGCGATGTCAACGCCATGGGGGTCAGTATTTCGTGTGACCTCCATGTGCTGCGATGCACGCCTGCAGCCTCCTAGGCATGGACATGCACAGGCGCCTCACCACACGTCGTGGGATGGCTGCCCAGTGATGCTGCAATGCCTGCTGCAGCTCAGCGAAGTTCTGTGGTGGATTCGGTTGGTTTTGAACACGACGTCCCAGCTCGTCCCACATGTGCTCTATTGGGTTCATGTCCGGGGAAACTGCTGGCCAGTCCAACACAGTGACATGGTGGGCACGAACAAACGCCTGTGTACGCCTGGCAGTGTGCGGCCGAGCGTTGTCTTGCTGGAAGACGAGCCTGTTTCCGCCATGCCGTCTCATCAATGGGAGGAGGACCGGCCGCAGGATGTTGTCGACGTAGTGTTGCGCATTAAGGTTTCCTGTACCACCACGAGTTCGGACCGGAAGTCAGCATTGATGGCGCCCCAAACCATGACTCCGCCGCCCCCGTAGCGGTCCCTCTCCAGAACACAGGCCTGCGCGACACGTTCTCCACGACGGCGGTAAATGCAACGACGTCTGTCCGTGACACTCACGTTAAATCTCGATTCATCCGAGAAGATGACATCTCGCCATCTCCTGGGTCGCAAATGCCCACCATTCCTGGCCCATAAGAGTCTTGCTTGACGATGTCTGTGCAGGAGGATAAGGCCACGGTAGGGTCGGTGGCAATGCAGTCGTGCTGCGACAAGACGTCTCCGCACAGTTCGGGCGCTGATGAGTCGTCCCCTGGTTCCCACTTCAGTCCTGGCAGTGCTTGCGGCTGTCAAAAACCGATTGCGCAGGTGCCGCAACCGTATGTTCCGGTCCTGTCTATTGGTCGTTACGCGTGGTGTGCTCGAACGACGGCGGTCATTGACGGTCCCTGTCGTCTGATATCGGCTGAGGAGCCGATTAATGGTTGACGGGTGCACGTGGAACCGTTGTGCTACCCGCAATTGCGAGTTTCCGGCATTCAACAAGCCAATGGCTTGATTCCGATCGGCGTTGTTCAACCGAGGCATCGTGTAGGAGTGAGATACTCATTGCCACCCGCGTGTTCTGAGTGTGCCCGGGTATCAGGAAATGGACGTGCAAAGTGTTATTTCGCCAAGTGGTTGCGTGTGCGCGATTTACCGGATAATGCGTTTTTAGCGTTGTTCCCCTTATGTTGGGAACAGGCCGGAAGTCGACCTTTACATGCTGCTGAAATAATGTGTACCACTGTACCATGTACATTGACGAATAGCGTCAACGAAGTCCAACCGGAACGTATATTATTGTGACAAAAGGAAATTGCGTTATTAATGCCGGCTAGTATACATACATGCATACATACACACATACACACATACATGTCTAAGATGAAATCCAATCAGAGAGTTACACTGAGAAGGCCCACCAAGACGATTTGATCCTATATCCCAAGCATCTCATGCGATCACCCTACTGACTGAACTGCATCACGCCCCAGAAAGGATCAAGGCACAGTAATAGATGATCACCTCCAGATGGACGAACAAGGACGGAAGGAAATGTTTTATTTAACGACGCACTCAATACATTTTATTTACGATTATATGGCGTCAGGCATATGGTTAAGGAACACACGGACATTGAGAGAGGAAGCCCGCTGCCGCCACTTCATGGGCTACTCTTTTCGATTAGCAGTAAGGGATCTTTTTAATGCACCATCCCACAGACAGGATAGTACATAGCACGACCTTTGTTACACCAGTTGTGGAGCACTAGCTGGAACGAGAAATAGCCCAATGGGTCCTTCGACGGGGATCGATCCCAGACCGACCGCGCATCAAGCGAACGCTCTACCACAGGGTTACATCCCGCCCCGCACAGTAATCGATGATCACCTCCCAATGGACGAACAAAACTGTTTGTTTTGTTTAACGACACCACTAGAGCACATTGATTTATTAATCATCAACTTTTGGAGGTAAAACATTTGGTAATTTTGACATATAGTCTTAAAGAGGAAACCCGCTATTTGTTTTTTCATTAATAGCAAGGGATCTTTTATATATAAAATAAGTTAGTTCGGTTAATGACACCACTAGAGCACATTTATTTATTAATAATTAATCGACTTTTGGATGTCAAACATTTGGTAATTTTGACATAGTCTTAGAGAGGAAACCCGCTATTTTTTTTCATTAATAGCAAGGGATCTTTTATTTAAGTTAGTTTGGTTAACGACACCACTAGAGCACGTTTATTTATTAATAATCGGCTTTTGGATGTCAAACATTTGTTAATTTTGACATATAGTATTAGAGAGGAAACCCGCTACATTTTTTTTTTTCATTAATAGCAAGGATGTACCGTCCCACAAATACGGTAGCGCATACCACGGCTTTTTAAAAATAGACCATTTTTCGAGTGGGCTTTGTACCCCGTTATTTACATGACGTAAGATAGTTATTGCATGGTGAAATTGATTGCGTGTTCAAATTCCCAGACATGTATTGTCTGTTGACGATCCATCATCGATTAAAGATATTAACACTATCTATGACTGTCTATAAACGTAAAACATTACAGTTACGTCAATAATAAAAGCAAACGGTACAATTCTTACATCTATTGCGATGTATCCCCAACACTCTTTGAGTTCCCAGGCTGGAACCATTTGTTAGCTATTGACATCACACTAACAATGCAGCACTCATCGAGTTTTGAACATTTCAAACCTTCCCTATTGACCAAATGAAATGGCTCAATACACTCGTCATCAATTTTAAACATCTTGTCATAAAATCGTTAATCACCTGTACCATTCTCACGTTCATCATATAGAAGTGACAGACAGTAATGACATATGTTGAGCGATTGGTTCCAGTTAGATACGTAATACCAATATTATTGTTTTAAAGGAAGATGATTGTTTTGTGTCATGTATTGGAAATAACGGCAGTAGAGAGTTTAATGTTGCTTTGTTTAACAACACCACGTAGATTAATTAATCATGACATGCCTCGCTGGTGTCGTGGTTAGGCCGTCGGATATAAGGCTGCTAGGTAAAAGGTTAGCAGCCCGGTACCGGCTCCCACCCAGAGCGAGTTTTTAATGACTCAATGGGTAGGTGTACGACCACTACACCCTCTTCTCTCTCACTAACCACTAACCCTCTGTCCTGGACAGATAGCCCAGATAGCTGAGGTGTGTGCCCAGGACAGCTTGCTTGAACCTTAATTGGATATATGCACGAACAAAAGTTGAACTGAAATGAATAATAATTAATCATTGGTTGTTGGATTTCAAACATTTGCTAATTCTGGCACGTAATATTGAAAGAAAATATTTTTTTCTATTATCAGCAAGATATTTCTACATGCACATTGTCGCATACAGCACAGTACATACCACTGCCTTTGGCATATCAGTTTTGCGGCACTGGTTGAGCCGGGATAAACCCAACGGGTCAGCCGAGAAGTTGAATTTTCCAACAACAGTTGCCGTAAAATCTGTATGGAATAGGATATGTAAAATCAAAGTAAAATAATCCAGTCATACAGTTTGTCAATGTGGTTCAGATCTAGACGTAGCACGGTTGATCATCTTGCTAGATTTGAAGGTTTTACAAGGCGGTTTTCATCCACAATCATCACGTAGTGTCAGTCTTGATTTTTGTTTATTTAGAGAAATATTTTGACACTACATGGAAGTATGCGATTAAAAAAAACATTTAAGGCATCGACGTCCTGATTTTATTTTTCATTTAATATAAAACATTTAAAGGTACATTCCCGAGTTTTCTGCATTGTAAGATGTTTCCGACTAATAAAATATTTGTACGATTAAACTTGCATATTAAATATATTTTCTTGTTTAGAATATCAGTGTCTGTATATTCAATGTGTTTCTGTCATCGTAATATTTGTAAGAAGCCCAAACTGGGTTTTGTCTTCAAATAATTTCGTACGTACGAAAAAACTATATTTTAGGAAATAAGATGAAATTTAACCTAGTATAAATATTAGAACGATCAGAAACACGTTTATTATTCAGCCACTAATATTTTATACAGAAAAATATATTTGATATGTAATTACAATCGTTACAAAGTCTCTGTTAGTTGATAACTTCTTTAAAAATGTAGCAAACTCAGGAATGTCCCTTTAAAGTGAGACTGGGACCCACTGTATTCGATTCTCCCTTGAAAGAGCTGGGTGTGCCTCGGGTAGCATCATATCAGTTAATCCATTTTCTGTGAAATTTATAGCATCACCAAGTGTTTAAAATCTGGATCCAGTCGTTCAAAAGCGTAGTTAAATTAACCCTGTGTCAGTGTAATATTTTCCTTTCAATTACTTTTGCACAAACCAAACTACACTTTAGATTTGATTACGAAAGGACACCTTTAGGTTGTCGTAAATCAAATCCAGTTTTAACCTCACTTATTATTTGTAGTATTCCGAGTCCTTTGGTTTTGAAAAGTTGTGTTAACCACTGGTAAAGCTAACTAACGTTTAAGCAACCGACTCTTTGTATGTTGATGATTTACAGATTTGCTACAGATCGTCCAATATGAGCTGTATGCACATGTGACATTGGGATTTTTCTCGTTCCAACCAGTGCCCCACAACTGGTTAAAGGCCGTGGTATGTAATTTCCTCTCTGTGGGAATGTGCATATAAACGATCTCTTGCTGCATTAAGAAAATGTAGCGGGTTACCTCTATTGACTACGAGTCAGAATTACCAATTGTTTGACATCCAATAGCCGATGATTAATAAATCAATGTGCTCTAGTGGTGTCGTTGAATAAAACAAAGTTTATCTGGCAAAAACGAAGTTACCATTTATATCCGTAGCTGTGTATGGACTACGTAAGTCCGATTCCAATTATGGAGGACACACTTCGAACTTTGGCCCGCCGAGATACTATATTATACACTGGTACATACACTGATAATACACATTTTATAAAGGTGTCCAATTGTTAATTCTGATATAAATTGACACAATGAGCAACACATTTAACTGGTAGTCTTGACTTTAATTTTATGTTTCAGTGCACATTTATGATGATAATAGTCTATGTTATTTCTTCGGACTTTTGATGTAACACACAACACACGAATCTCATCTCCAGCTTAATCTGTGGGAAAAAAAACCCAAATATTATTATTATTTTAACAATAGTTATATAATAATAGTAAAATATATAAAAGAAATGATGCTGCCAACAACAACAAAACATAACAATATCAATAATAATAATAATAATAATAATAATAATAATAAGATGATGATGATAATAATAATAAGACGAAGAAGAAGAAGAAGAAGAAGAAGGAGAAGAAGAAGAAGAAGAAGAAGAAGAACACAAGGAAACTGATTGAACAAAAATATTTCTGAAAAGTTTTCTGTTTTATGAAATGTTTACAAAAAGTAGAATTAAAAGAACAAACAAAGTAGGGGCAGGACGTAGCCCACTGGTAAAGTGCTCGCTCGATGCGCGGTCAGTCTTGGATCGATCCCCGTCGGTGGGCCCATTAGGCTATTTTTCGTTCCAGCCAGTGTACCACGACTGGTATATCAAAGGCCGTGGTATGTACTGCCCTGTCTGTGGGATAGGGCATATAAAAGATGCCTTGCTGCTAACTGAAAATAGTAGCCCATGAAGTGGCGACAGCGGGTTTCCTCTCTCTATATTTGTGTGGTCCTTAACCATATGTCCGACGCCATATAACCGTAAATAAAATGTGTTAAGTGCGTCGTTAAATAAAACATTTCTTTTTTTTCTTTCAGTTACGTAGATGGTCACTACAGACCTCTTATGGTTGTCAGCAGCAGTAAATCTCCTACGGGGATCTTATTCTATTTTTTAGAACGCAAACCAAACATCCCCCCTCCCCCAATCGCATCTCTTTTTATATTTCCCTGTCTCCCCATAACTCCAAAGACTCTTAGACAGTATGGCTGGACTACCCCAATGCTGGTGCCCCAATTATAAAACCTTGGATGCGCAAAATCCAACAGGAAATGATAGGAGTTGGTGAATGTTGGTGCCCCAATTAGAAAAAATCCTGGCTGCGCCAAAGCAAACCACAGGGAATGATTAGAGTTAGTCTGCTTTATGGACATCCGATATGAACCTTACTGCGGTTTGTTTTGTTTAACGATATCACTAGAACACATTGATTTATTGATCATTGGTATTGGATGTAAAACATTTGTATTGGTAATTTTTGACATATCAGTCTTAGAGAGGAAACCAATGACATTTTTAGCACATATCACGGCATTTGATATACCAGTCGTGGTGCACTGGCTGAACAGAGAAATAGCCTAATGGGCCACCAACGAGGATCGAGCTTAGACCGACCGCACATTAACCAAGTGCTTTACCACTGGGCTACGAAAACTAAATCCTGCGGCTTGGACATGACAATTCTTGTAGTGTATAGGTACACCGGTGTACGTCAGCAATTGACGCGGGGCTGGGTGGGAGAGTTAAGTTATATATTAAATCTTTTTTATTATAAGGATACATATTATTCGGAGTTAGCGGAAAAGAACCCTTATGCCCACTCCCCCACCCCCACCACACACACGTGCATTCACGCATATAACACTACGGGCCTGTATGAACCAGGAAGCACACAGATCCCCTTACCCACTTACGGATCAACATGCATTTTCTTCTCTCCTACATAATGATATAAATAAAGAAAACAAAATGTGACATCTGTTCACCAGCTGGACTAGTGTTTGTATCCCTCCCCCTTCCGATATGGAACCTACGGGCATTCAGCTAGTGTTTTAAACACTCAGTGAGGTGAAAAGCCATTGTAACTGACCTCTGT
>NC_054710.1:23257762-23272762 GCF_016097555.1 Gigantopelta aegis
AATGACCGCCTCCCGATCGTTGTCTTCCCGTTATCATTTGTATGACAAACTTATATGTACTCTTGAATTAATTTTACAGGTTTCTACTGCAGGCACGTCAGTCGTAGTTGTGTGTACGTACGTATAGCTATATAAAGATATATGGATAGCTACCACCACCTACATTACAAACAACCATCACCATTACTGCTGCTGTTACATTGTTACTCAACACTACTACTACCATGGGCGTACATAGGATTTTGAAAAGGGGGGTTCCAAAATAGAGGATTTTGAAAAGGGGGGTTCCAAAATAGATTGCAGAGATATTGGGCATATATTTCTATGTTGAGTAAATATAATAATGTCAGATATCAATGTCAGATATATTAAATTATAAAAAAAGCGATTTCAGGGGGGGTTCGGTCGAACCCATCGAACCCCCCCCCCCCCCCCCCCCTATGTACGTTCCATGACTACTGTTGCTGCTATCGCTGCTGCTGTTGTTATTACTACTGATATTAGTACTTCTACTAGTACTAGTCAGGATCGTAGCTACCGGGGAGGACGGGGGCAAATAAATCCGGTAAAAATAATATCAACTTACTGGTTACTGATATTGACATTTTAAGTATGTAACCTCCCTGAATGTGCTGCAGAATATTATTTCAGATTTCGAAATTTCCAGGGGGTATGCCCTGGACCCCCTAGTGTCTTGCTCCTTCCATGCTCGTACGTTCCAATAATTTATCTGCCCCACCCCCCAACCCCCCAAAAAAACCCCAAACAACAACAACAACAAAACTGCAAACAAATCCTAGCTACGGCCCTGTTAGTACTAGCCGTGACAAGTGTGGTGGGTACAATCGTCTTTTCACTGATTGTCGCAACAGTCGTTCTCTACCGACTGAAGAAGAAAGATCGTTGGATTATTTTTATGTCACTGTATGCAAGGACATGTTTTTAAAAAGGCACCTATAGTATTCAGGGAGGGGTGCTATGTTTAAAAATAAAACTGACAGTGTTTTAGTACTACTACTAAGATTACTACTGCTACTATTTCTACAACTGCAATTCTGTTAAATGATCGTTAGCTATTTGCCTAGTCACTACTCATTTAATCCTCACCTGCACAACCGACGTGTCCCGAGCATCTGTTTCCATGGTAACCTTTTGTCTCGACACAATTTCTGTGACGACACAAACACTTAAGATTTGATTTTCCAGCCAGCTGACACATACTCCATTCCGACCACTTGACAGAATCATCATCTATATGTTGACGAGGGGGACACAATTAAAATAAAATAATTGATCAATGAAATGCTAGGATCAGACTGTCAACTGTCACGACGAAGTTGGCCAAACGTACGGTTGCGTTGTCATTTCCAGAACTCCCGACTTAACAAGTAATCGGTTTTACGACGAGAATCGACAATAATCGAGTTGTAACAGCGCGCAGACAAGCAAATGGGCAGTCGTAGAAGTCGTGAGAGCAGAACGTTGGCTTAATGTTTCGTGACAGTTGGTATTACGTGCCTAGGGTTATACGTAGTTGTATTCCAAAGATCGATTATAATCGAAAATTGATCGGTTGGGAATCGGACCTGATGATCGAATATATCAATTTATAATCCATTGGTGTTAAAAAATTTAACTGTAAATGTTTCTGCACTTTAAGCGATTGGAGTGCTATTAATATGCTCGGGTTTGTGTTTCTTTTCTTATGTACCCAGAGCCGGTTTATTCTAGTAGCACATGTAGCACGTGCTATGGTACCCGCGTTTCAGGGGGCCCCGCGGTGATGTGTACATTTATTTTCCCCAGGTCATTTTCCCTTCTACCCAAGTGGGTTACAAAATATATATCCTGGGAAGGGGCCCCGCTGTTATTTGTGATACAAGCCCTGCGGATCCTTAAACCGGATCTGTACCTAAAGAAAACAGATAAAGAATAGGTATTAAGATAAAATGGATGATTTGTGGGATCTATGACGGTTAACAAGACAATAGGTGAATGGTTCTACAATTCAAATCCTTCTTGGTTTCACATAATTCTAACCCATTTTATAACCAGAAGTTGATCTGTTAGTATAAATTGATTATAACCGATGATCAACACGTATTATTGTTTTAATTCATCAAGAAATTACATTAAAATAAATAAATAAATAACATAAAGTACATACAAATCTTTAAAATCTGGGTTCAAGGCTTTACAAGAATTTGGTCCTCAAACATTAGTGTGCTATACTTGTGGTCGAAATGTAGAGTAATAGGACCGCCACGAGCCCAAAATATTGGACTTGAGTACTTGAGGGTCAAACGCGACCCGGCCCTGAGTTCCAGCCACTTACACTAGATGATGATGAGACTAAGGAATAAAGTAAAATAGAATTACACATCTTAATTCCAACGCTGAACATGGATGCCAAATCATGTCATTGTATTTCATTCCATATATTCGACTTCTGTTTTCCCGCTATGTCACATAGCCCTATAATGTAACCGGTGGCAAGCTACGTGCTGGTTGGTGCCAGTGACCGGCGTCATGTTTACTGTACGTACCGACATACTGGAGTTCACTACAGCTACATGCTGGTTGGTGCCAGTGACCGGCGTCATGTTTACTGTACGTACCGACATACTGGAGTTCACTACAGCTACATACTGGTTGGTGCCAGTGACTGGCGTAATGTTTACTGTAGGCCCTACGTACCGACATACTGGAGTTCACTACAGCTACGTGCTGGTTGGTGCCAGTGATCGGCGTCATGGTTACTGTACGTACCGACATACTGGAGTTCACTACAGCTATGCCAGTGATCGGCGTCATGGTTACTGTACGTACCGACATACTGGAGTTCACTACAGCTACGTGCTGGTTGGTACCAGTGATCGGCGTCATGGTTACTGTACGTACCGACATACTGGAGTTCACTACAGCTACATGCTGGTTGGTGCCAGTGACCGGCGTCATGTTTACTGTACGTACCGACATACTGGAGTTCACTACAGCTACATACTGGTTGGTGCCAGTGACTGGCGTAATGTTTACTGTAGGCCCTACGTACCGACATACTGGAGTTCACTACAGCTACGTGCTGGTTGGTGCCAGTGATCGGCGTCATGGTTACTGTACGTACCGACATACTGGAGTTCACTACAGCTATGCCAGTGATCGGCGTCATGGTTACTGTACGTACCGACATACTGGAGTTCACTACAGCTACGTGCTGGTTGGTGCCAGTGATCGGCGTCATGGTTACTGTACGTACCGACATACTGGAGTTCACTACAGCTACGTGCTGGTTGGTGTCAGTGATAGGCGTCATGTTTACCGTACCGACATACTGGAGTTCACTACAGCTACATGCTGGTTGGTGTCAGTGATCGGCGTCATGTTTACTGTACGTACCGACATACTGGAGTTCACTACAGCTACGTACTGGTTGGTGCCAGTGATCGGCGTCATGTTTACTGTACGTACCGACATACTGGAGTTCACTACAGCTGTGTACTGGTTGGTGCCGGTGATCGGCGTCATGGTTACTGTACGTACCGACATACTGGAGTTCACTACAGCTACGTACTGGTTGGTGTCAGTGATAGGCGTCATGTTTACTGTACGTACCGACATACTGGAGTTCACTACAGCTACGTACTGTTTGGTGTCAGTGATAGGCGTCATGGTTACTGTACGTACCCGACATACTGGAGTTCACTACAGCTACGTACTGGTTGGTGTCAGTGATAGGCGTCATGTTTACTGTACGTACCGACATACTGGAGTTCACTACAGCTACTTGCTGGTTGGTGCCAGTGAATGGCGTCATGTTTACTGTACGCACCGACATACTGGAGCTCACTACAGCTACATACTGTTTGGTGTCAGTGATAGGCGTCATGTTTACCGTACCGACATACTGGAGTTCACTACAGCTACGTACTGGTTGGTGTCAGTGATGGCGTCATGTTTACTGTACGTACCGAGGAGTTCACTACAGCTACTTGCTGGTTGGTGTCAGTGATAGGCGTCATGTTTACTGTACGTACCGACATACTGGAGTTCACTACAGCTACTTGCTGGTTGGTGCCAGTGAATGGCGTCATGTTTACTGTACGCACCGACATACTGGAGCTCACTACAGCTACATACTGTTTGGTGTCAGTGATAGGCGTCATGTTTACCGTACCGACATACTGGAGTTCACTACAGCTACGTACTGGTTGGTGTCAGTGATAGGCGTCATGTTTACTGTACGTACCGACATACTGGAGTATGCTGCAGCTACGTACTGGTTGATGCCAATGATCGGCGTCAGTCTGCCCTCTTGGCGCTTGCGAGCATTTGCCAGTCTTCGTATTCCAGCCGCAGTAAGGATCATTAGACTCAATACACGCACTAAATGATAAAAGTTAAAAAGTTAAAGTTTTTGGGGTTTTTTTTAACGACACTACAAGGTTTGCTTTTGTGTTGTTTTTGCCAATGAATAAAAAATATTGCCGTTGGCTGAAGGGATTTAATATATATATATATATATATATATATATATATATATATATATATATATATATATATATATATATATATTAAATCCCTTCAGCCAACGGCAATATTTTATATATATATATATATATATATATATATATATATATATATATATATATATATATATGTATATGTATATGTATATATATATATATATAAAATTATTATTATTTAATTTTTTGGGTAAAAGTTAGTGGTTTATAATGGCCATAGATGAACTTTTTGCCAACATTAAAAACATGTCAATTTTGCCGTACGTAACAAATTATTAAAGTTTGTTTTATCGTCCTAATCTTTGTAGTAGCCCAAACTAGAATGTACCTTTCAACAAGTTCGTACGTACGAAAGAATATAAACTACAAAGTAAAATGAAAAGATTTTTGCTACAGCACATTAATTGAACATGTACTTGTAGTTAAAAAAAGGCTTAGCTAGATGGACATCTCGTACAATGTCTGCAAACTCAATACAGTCCCTTTAAAATTAATAATAATAAACAAATAACTGTAGATGATTAAATGGATAAATAATTTACCCAAAGTTTCGACATTATCCTTTTTGATTATAAGCCGTCGATACGGAAGTCAGAACGTTTGAGATATGCTTACCTTTTATTGGCGAAGCGCTCACATCTGGCTACTGGGATTTTAAAGATCTTGCTCAAGGTGGACAGAAAAATGGCTCCCTGAAATAAAGACATCTACTATTGTACTCAGTTTATAAATGTATGTAGTATTTACACGTTAAAGATGCATTGTCAGTTTCAAAGTTACAATTTTTTTTCAAGGACACCATTAAAGCATATTGATTTACTAACAATTAGATACTGGATGTTCAGGATTTGGTAATTATGCCATAGTCATTGAAAAGACCCGCTATGTGTTTTTTTTTCTATTTGTTTATTGTTGATTGTTTGCTTATTGTTTGTTTGTTTGTTGGGGGATTTTTTGTTTGTTTGTTTGCTTTTTTTTTTTGCTTTTTTTTGCTTTTTTTTTTGTGGTTTATGGGTGGGAGGACTGGGGGATATATATATAAATATGTTTTGTATTTTTGTAAAAAAAAAAGTCCATTAACAGCAAGGGATGTTTTATAAATTATGAACTTTCGCACAGACATGGCAGCAAGTATCACAACCGCTGTTATAGCAGTCGTGGAGTATTGGTTGTGATGGGATCTCTGTTAATTATTTTTTATTATTATTATTTTTTAAATGTTTATTTGTGGTAAATATCTATAATCTGATCGATGTCATTCGATGCCATGTATATTCTTTGACTATTATTAACTTATTTGTCCAAAGAAAATCAAATATGTAACGTGCTGCCTCTCGACGTAAACAGTGCTTTCCTCAAGAATCCTTGCCTTAAAATAAAATGCAGGCAATCCACATCACCTAATCATGAAAACAGAAGCGGTGGAAATCTTTCTATAAAGAATTGCATTATCCATTAAAGGTGTTTGTAGGAGATATTGCTGGCATTATAATTTGCGATATCTCCTGCGACATTGTCCTAGGCGATATCGCTTCTTATAATATTGATTGGTCAAATTTTAATCACTGCATTCTAAATAAAATGAAAAAAATAATAATGGATGTTAAAAAATTTAGTCACTTTTTAAAGATTTATGTTGTATGTGTGTCTTTAGTTTCCTTACGCACTTGATGTGTTTATATTTAATATCTTCCATATTATACTACCGAGGTAATTATTTATCATGCATATAGGTAGGGTTTATTTCGTTTATTTTAGATATGTATTGATTTTTCATGCATGAATGTGCTATAGCGCTCCCCGCCATTATCAGATATTGTAAATATGTATTTAATATATTTTGCTGTTTTCCGGACCCCCCCCCCCCCCCCCCCCCCCCTCAAATTTGAGAAGTGCCCCTTTTATTTTGGATTTTTAGATGTTTTACAAATTTATGTATTCTGTCAATGTAGAATACGTCTGCCAGCGTCCCTGTTGTAGCACTATTATATTATGGTCAATGTGAACCGTGTGTAATTTTTCAATAGTGCCTTTTCATAATGTTATGGTGCCCTTTTTGTCTTGGACCCCCCCCCCCCCCCCCCCATCAGAAAAGCTGGATCCGCCCCAGATAACTTAAAGCAATAAGGAACATGAAGTTGGTGAAACCCGAGTGAATGAATGTTGTAAACCCGAGCCTTTGGCATTCCTTCACGATGGTCAGATAATTCGTAACTCCTCGTAGCGAGTTGGTTATTCTCTTTATTACCCATTGTCAATTTTAACTGATTTTTAATGTAAAAATTATCTGCAGTCTACAGCCATTACGTCATATAATCTTACGCGCGTAACATGAAGTAATGTAAGTGACGTCATAGCCTATAAAGGCATTCTTTTTACAGCAAAATGTTTACAGTACAAAATAATATGACTGTAGTTGCATTAGAGCATAATTATTTTTATATTTTACTCAAGCCGCTGCTTATGAAAATATACCATTTCATGTTTACAAAACAAATGAGTAAACAGATTTTCTGTAAATCTTTGTAGATCGTATAACGCATATGTAATCTCACTCATGAATGAAAGTGAAGTTCCGGCCATGGCAAGCAACCAACCAAACGTCGTGATTGTTAAGCCAGCCGGCTGTAGAAACAATCTGCACGCTGTGCAGAGATCGAAAAATATTACCCCGTATAAATATACGGGGTAATATATTTTCGATCTCTGCACAGTGCCCATATGGGTAATAATGTACGATGCCTTCGTGGCATATATGCACGTTAAACCAGTTACCCTACCCCTAGTCTACGTTATCCCTGGATACTATATGAACAGCCTAATATTGCACGGTGAAAAAAAAACCCAACATGTTCGTCTCAACCTCACAAATCCCCCTGACTATGTCCCTGGCTAGAGATCTTAGCGCTACTATATCGTAAAACCATCGTAAGCTATGACGTAACTACAGCACACACCATAGTGACTTCTTAGCTTACACCCATTGGGCTATTTCTTGCTTCATTCAGTGCACCACGACTGGCATATCAAAGGCTGTGGTATATGCGGTCATGTCTGTTGGGAGGTACATAATTAAAGATTCTAAGACCAGGACCCATATTTTCGAAGCTCTCTTAGTGCTACGAAATAGTAAAACCATCGTAGGGTTTGACGTCACTACAGCACACGCCATAGTGACGTCATAGCTTACGATAATTTTACGATTTCGTAGGCTAAGATTGCTTCGAAAATATGGGCCCAGGGCTGTAGCTAGCGCATCGATCCCAGACTGACCGCGCATCAGCCGAGCGCCTTACCACTGGCCTACATCCTCACTGACGTTGTGTATCACTTTTTCGCCCGTTGGGTCAGTTGCCGTTCCAGCCAGTGCACCACGACTGATATATCAAAGGCCGTGGTATGTTTTATCCTGTCTGTGCGATGGTTCACTATAAAAAAAGATCTCTTGCTACTAATGGATAAATGTAGTGGGTTTCCTCTCTAAGACCGTATGTCAAAATTACCAAATGTTTGTTATCCAATAGTCGTTGATTAATAAATCTGTGCTCTAGTTGTGTTGTTAAACAAAAACAAACAAACACCTTTTCTCGAGAGAGCTTGAATGTGTCGACTCGTGTGGAATTTCCGTTCGCCTCGATCTTGATTTCCTCGATGAAACACGCCATGTGATTCGTCACCAGCATCTTCCGCAGTCTGCCCTTTTCCGTGACGAGGAACAACACGCTGTAGGCGCCATGTTTGCCCGCGACGTCATCAACCGCCAGGTGAGTCCATCTACATACATACTGAGTCAAATTATAAACTTCATAAATGTGTCATCTTGGCTAATTTAGCAAATATTACAAAAAACCGTGTTAAACAAGGTATTTTTTTTTATTGTATGACGTCCAAAGAAAGAATAGGAATAAATGTACAGTCAAAAATCTGTTCGATGCCCCTACAGCATTCGTCAAAACCAGTCAATCAAAGTGGTCATTCACAAGCAGGGTCGTCTGATGAAATCACAGGTTCAGTTGCGCGTATGCCCTCCATGTGTACACACAACTGCAAGGCAACGCCTCCTCATTGACTGTCTAATACGGCGCCGTTGTTCCGCTAATAAGGCACCAAGTTCCTGCAAAGTTTGTGGAGGGTTCCTGAGAGTGCGCATGCGTCTTCCCAGCACATCCCAGACGTGCTCGATGGGATTCAGGTCGGGCGACCTTGAAGGCCATCCATGACATTGATGCTCGCGTTCCTCAGGTGTCAAGATGAACGATGTCATGCTGAAAGATCAGGCCTGGACCATGAGCTGCCTAGACAGACTGCACATCAAACAAACGCTTTACCACTAGGCTACGTTCCGCCCGGTGTAAGAGGGAATCCAGTTGTGACAACCCATGAGCTATACCCATTTCAGTTAGCAGCAAGGGCTATTTTACTCGCAACATCCAACACAGAGAATACTACTGACCACGTTTTGGAACCAGTGGCGTAGCGTGGGTTGCCAGGGCCCGGGACAAGGCGCCTGGGGCAAAGCAAATATTGCGCCCCCTAACCAGCGGACCGATATACTCCCCCCGAGTTCCTTCCACCAGTCCAGAATTTTGCGCCCAGGGCAATCGCCCCGGCGGTACCGCCCATGCTACGCCACTGGTTGGAACGATTATATATAGCGTTATGGGTCAAACTGACAGGAATGGATCCTGGCAACCTAAAACGAAAGTGTAACAGTGTAGAAATTACAGACATGATCGTCCACCCTATCAATAAAACACCCCCCTTATTTTACTCCAACCTAGCGATGTTAATGCGGACTGAAATGTGGCTTTCCAGTCGGGGGGGGGGGGGGGGGGGGGGGGGGCGCTGTAACAACACGGTAAGCCATCAGCGAATCATGAGTCTATTGGAAACCGTAGGCCTATCAAGAAGTTCAGATTGTAATATTCGGCTATTTTCGGTATATCTCGCCGAATTTCGGTTTCTCTGGCACCATAAGTTAAGGCGAAGTACTCCGAATGACCACTCGTTAAAAATTATGGGAAGTGGAAAATAAAAATCGGTATTTGAAAAAAAGAGCGGAAATCCGTTTTTTAACGGAACACAATCAGGTCTGATAATTTAAGCAGTCGTGTCACACCTGAGATTCTCGGCGAACAGCAGAGGGTGAGTGTCCACTGGTTCTAAAGACGAATACATCAACTGGTTCATACCGGCCTGCTGTAACTCATCCATGCTGATACCTGTCCCTGCTTTCGAACACTGAGACACAAAACACATGTACTGATATAACGACAACCGCTACGACTATTACTACTATTACTACTATATTATTACTACTACTATTTTTACTACTATTACTACTTCTACTATTGTTACTACTATTACTACTTCTACTAATACTTCTACTATTGTTACTACAATTACTACTACTACTTCTACTATTGTTACTACTATTACTACTATATTATTACGACTACTACTTCGACTATTGTTACTACTACTACTACTACTTCTAGTATTTTACTACTATTACTACTAATTCTACTCTTGTTACTACTATTACTACTTATACTACTACTTCTACTATTGTTACTACTATTACTACTTCTACTATTGTTACTACTATTACTACTACTACTACTACTATTGTTACTACTATTACTACTACTACTTCTACTATTATTACTACTATTACTACTACTACTACTACTTCTACTATTGTTACTACTATTACTACTTCTACTATGGTCACTACTATTACTACTACTACTTCTACTATTGTTACAACTATTACTACTACTACTGCTACTTCTACTACTGTTACTACTATTACTACTACTACTAATACTTCTACTATCGTTACTACTATTACTACTACTACTTCTACTATTGTTACAACTATTACAACTATACTATTACTACTTCTACTATTGTTACTACTATTACTACTATACTACTACTACTTCTACTATTGTTACTACTATTACTACTTCTACTAGTGTTACTACTATACTACTACTACTACTACTTCTACTATTGTTACTACTACTACTACTGCTACTTCTACTATTGTTACTACTATTACTACTATACTATTACTAGTACTACTGCTACTTCTACTATTACTACTATACTATTACTAGTACTACTGCTACTTCTACTATTGTTAATACTATTACTACTACTTCTACTATTGTTACTACTATTTCTACTACTACTTCTATTATTGTTACTACAATTACTACTACTTCTACTATTGTTACTATTACTACTACTACCACTACTACTATTGCTACTACTATTACTACTACTACTTCTACTATTGTTACTACTACTACTACTACTTCTACTATTGTTACTATTACTACTACTACCACTACTACTATTGCTACTACTATTACTACTACTACTTCTACTATTGTTACTACTACTACTACTACTTCTACGATTGTTACTATTACTACTACTACCACTACTACTATTGCTACTACTATTACTACTACTACTTCTAGCCAATCTAGCTGAATGGATCCCCCGAGATGGTTCGACCCTGCAATGCAAGCAACTCGAACGAGCACTCAACCGACTGAGCTAAATCCTGACCCGAATATGCTTTAAAGACAGACAAACAGATCAGCCTGTAAACTGTGTCGACTTTACTAACTGTTTTCACGGGGTAAGTGTTTTCACGTTGTATCCAGGCGCCGGGACCCTGCCTGTGTCTAAATGGACCAGTGAACGCCTTCTGAAGTGATGACATGTTGTACACACAAACCGCAGAACCGGAAATGCTGTTCCTAAATGCAAACACACGTGTGACATACATGTGACATTCATATGGCATACATAAATAATTTTACATTGCCAGATTAACAATGTAGCAAATGCTACACACCTTCCCATTCCCGCTTTAAAGGGACATTCCCGAGTTTGTTAAATTGTAAGATGTTTCCGACTAATAAAATATTTCTACGATTAAACTTACATATTAAATACATTTTCTTGCTTAGAATATCATTGTCTGTATATTCAATGTGTTTCTGATCGTCTTAATATTTGTAAGAAGCCCAAACTAGATTTTGTCTTCTTTAGGAAATAAAATGAAATTTAACCTAGTACAAATATTAGAACGATCAGAAACACGTTTAATATACAACCACTAATATTTATGCAGAAAAATGTATTTGATATGTAATTACAGTCGTCAAAAAGTCTCTGTTAGTCGATAACATAGTAAAACTTGCAGCAAACTCGGGAATGTCCCTTTAAGGGTCCCCTCAAATTGGTTCATTATTTTTATATTACGGTTAAAAGTCGTAGCTCTTGGTAAAGAGTGATGCGCGGGTGGTCTAGGATCGATTCCCGTCAGTGGGCCCCTATGGGCTGTTTCTTGTTCCAGCCAGTGTACCACGACTGGTATATCAGTCCATAACATGTGGTACCCTGTCTGTGGGATGGTACGTATATTAGATCGCTTTCTACTGTTAAATGTTGCGGGTTTCCTCTCTAAGACTATATGTCATAATTATTAAATGTTTGACATCCACTAGTCGATGTCTAATAAATCAATGTGTGCTCTAGTGGTGTCATTAAAAAAGCACTTGTTTTCAGATTTCTGTTTACACAAGATGTAGAAAGGATTTTGACAACTCTACTGGAGCACGCTATAAAGTCTAGTCCTCCTACAGACGTAGTTGGAACCATATACCATGATAAAGAGCAGCATTTCTCTATGGACATCGAGTCTTAGCTGCATACCATTATGACTATTAAAACCTATACAATTTTGTTTTTATATTCTTGATAGTCTTTTAATAGTTCAAAAGTCTCTCATAACTCCACAGGAGTCGCTTGTGTACTTTCATTGCTGTATTATTGCATTGTTATTATTGTTGAACTCTAATTTTAAAATCTGTACACAAGGTGCGACGTAAATAAAGAATTCGTCTGCACAGCGATACGGTATTGAATATACTAACGGCAGGGTCGTAATCGTTATATATGCTACGGTGTGTACTACACACTTGAACATTATATATTATTTTGGTATATTACTGTTGCATAGGTTACAGAGGCGGAACTAGGAGGGCCCCCTAAATTTTGTGAGTTATAATTTTATTATATATCAATTTAAAAAAACCCACATGTACCTTTCCAAATCTCCCCCGAAGTTCCCTTGGCATTCTGCCTCTTGTCACTCCCCCCCCCCCCCCCCACACACACACCAAATGGATTTTCTGGATCCGCCACTGGGTTAACGAAGATTATCATCAATATTATTGGGTACCCCCCTCCACGCATACCTACAAGCAAACAAATAATAACAAAAAAATACAACAGACAAACGTCCTTTTGAGGGATGAGGTCAATCTTGTTGATGTAATTGTTTCGTGACTCACGGAGGGGTTGAAAAGATGGCGTATATCAACTGTTTTGTCTCGGAATAGTACGTGTCCTGTATCTCATCCAGGTAGAACGGGAAATCACCCGGTAAGGTGCAGATCATCCGGGCCTTCAAAAATGTTGTCCAGTTCTCTTCCAAAATCACCGATCCGCCCTTATCGTTCTGGGGAAAAAACAAAACAATAACAAATGTGTGCGTGAAATCATTATGACACGTGTCATACTGCTTATATTTTCCTGTTTATTTTGAACTATGTGGATAATAAAACTTGATATCAGTGTTTGCGATGTATGATCCAAACTACTATGTTAATATGTGACCGAATTGAGTATCATATGCAGCGTTATTTTATTCTTGCAAAAATATGCATGGATAAAAAAAACATTTTTTTTTTTTAAATCCGAACTTACCTACCCACATTTGAAATTACAGGTCGAAAATGGACATAAAAAATTATTTTCAAGGATGGCCTAATTTAGAAATTATGCTCTTAACACAGAGATAGAATATGCTATTGACATACAGCTATCATGTATGCTCCTAATATAAAAACACGGAATTATGTTACCAATATACAAATAAGAAATATGCTCCAAACATACAGATAGTAAATATAATACTCCAAACATACAGATAGTATATATAATCCAAACATACAACTATGATATAGGCTCCTAAAATACAAATATGTAATTATGATAACAATATTCAGATATGAAATATACTCCGAAATTACAGATATGAAATATGCTACTAACGTACAATTTAATATGAAATATGCTTGTAATATGCAAATATGAAATATGCTACTGGCGTACAAATATGAAATATGTGGCCTTTGATATGCCAGTCGTGACGCTGTTTGCAAGACATTCACAAAGATATCACTATGTTAAACAACAGAATGAAAACACACAACCTTACCTTACACATTCTGGCTACTCTTGAATATTTTATCTGTAATATAAATAAATAAATAACTAAATAAATAAATATTTAATACATAAAACAAAAATAAATAAATAAATAAATAAATAAATACAGACAGACAGAAATACATATGTAATTATGTAAAGTCAGTCCGAAATAAATAAATAAAGACTGAAATAAAGAAATACATAAACAAAGACAGACAGAAACAAATAAATACTTAAGTAAACACATAAATAGACATACAAAATAATTACAGAAATAAAGACAAAACTAAAATATAGACAAAAATAAATCAATAAAGGCAGACTGAAATAAATAAAAAATAAATCAATAACGACAGAAATAAATACGGAAATACAAAAATAAATATAGAATTGGATATATAAAGACAGCATAAATAAATAAATACAGGAATACTAATATAAAGAGACAAAACTAAAGACAGAAATAAAGATAGAAAATAAAGAACTAAAGAGACACGAGGGCAGGTATTTGAAAGTTGCGAATATCAAGAGCCACATGCTATTGCATAATGTCTGGCATACACCACCGATTTAACGCCGCCACTGCAGTAGTCATACTTCATCACTTATATTTTCAAAGGCGCAATTCTAGTTATTCCACCTACTTTTAAATAGGCTGCGAATTCAGCAGCTGTTTCACGAAAGAAGAAATAGACGAACTCTCCAATATCATAGGCCGACACGAAGTCTGCATCTGTAAAACATGAATTAAAAGAAAACAGCACAAATACCAAGATAAGAGCAGAGAAATTACCAGAAATAAAGTGTACTGATGACGTCATCAACTATCGATGAAACCAAAGTGTACAGAAACTGATGACACAATTAACGATTGATCAAGCCAGGGACAAAGTGCACGATAACTTATGACATCATTAACAATTGATCAAGTCAAAGGCAGTATCCCGACGATGTCGTTAACGATTAAGTCAGAGTAACTGATGACGTAATGAATGATCGATCAAGCCAAGGAGAAAGTGTAGCTAAATTCACAAATGTAATGTTTCAAGTATTGTCACCACAGTTGTCCAGTCCATCATCAAAAAAAAAAGAAAAAAAAAGTCCATCATTTCATCTAAAACGATAAAGAAATCCAAGAGATGAAAAGGTAGAATAAAACAGAATAGATATTTAA
>NC_054710.1:23277762-23280407 GCF_016097555.1 Gigantopelta aegis
TTAATATTTGTTTGTTTGTTTATTTATTGTTAACGTTTTTGCCTGAATTCGAAAATTTGCTCTGTGTCAGTTGACCCCTACGACCCCAACCCTAAAACCACACTATATCCCCCCCCCCACCCCACCTCCAACCAATCACCACCAACGTCTCATACTCGTATGGGTGGACTCATTTTTCGAGACCTTTGCTCCCCAAAATTCAAGAGCCAATGTCTAAAGACAATTTGTTTTAAGATTTTCATTCCACGATGGCCGCCAAATTAATTTCGTTTGGATTACCCATTGTTACCGAAAATCAAAAGGGCGTCTACATTGTTCGCCATCAAACAGTATTAGTAATTTAGTCATCACTATCTCAGTTGATTATAATTACTGTTTGTACACATTTAAACGAACACACGTACGCTCCAACATACACGTACATGCATGCATACATAGGCCTACGCACAAACTCAACTATCTGTGCCGGACAGTAGGTAATAGTTGTTAGTGGTTAGTGAGAGAGAAGAGGATGTAGTGGCCTTACACCTACCCACTGAGTCGTTAAAACTCGCTCTGGGAGGGAGCCGATACCGGGCTACGAACCCTGTACCTACCAGGCCTTGACCTTAGCTTTTTTCACTGGTAGCCCACCAGATTATAAAATATAGTAGCCCTCAGTAAAAATTGGTAGCCAAATAATTTCAAAAAAAAAGAGAAAGAAAATAGAAGAGAAAAAAACAAAATCATTTATTTTTATAGGTAGGCTATCAGCCTAATGTCCGATGTCGTTTTATATTTTCCATACAAACACTGGCATACAGGCATGCAGACTACAGGCCTGGGCCCATATTTTCGAAGCTATCTTAGCCTACGAAATCGTGAAATCATCGTAAGCTATGACGTCACTATGGCGTGCGCTGTAGTGACGTCACAACCTACGACGGTTTTACGATTTCGTAGCGCTAAGATGGCTTCGAAAATAGGGACCCTGGGTCCATATTTTTGAAGCTCTCTTAGTAATACGAAATAGTAAAACCATCGTAGGCTGTGACGTCACTACAGCACACGCCATAGTGACGTCATAGCTTACGATAATTTTACGATTTCGTAGGCTAAGATTGCTTCGAAAATAGGGACCCTGGTGCTTATAGAACTTTTGGAATCTAGACTCGAGACTCGAATAGAGTCTGAAACAGTAAAGTCATGAGATTGAGATTGAGTCTGGACTCTTAAAAAGTTTTATGAACACGCGCCCAGTTATTGGATTACTTTACCTTGCTCCAACCAGTAGCTGATCCCGATCCATGTCTACGGCGATTTGAACGTGGCCAATCAGGTTAGGGTTAACAAATGTCGAGATCCCCTCTGTTGAGGAAAGAACATTAATATTTATTTAAAAACATCTAATGTTTGTATGTAGCATGATGCATGGTTAATTTGACACTTGAATAGGAGAGGAGAGAGAGAGGGAGAGAGAGAGAGAGAGAGAGATAGAGAGAGGAGAGAGAGAGAGAGAGAGAGAGAGAGAGAGAGAGAGAGAGAGAGAGAGAGAGAGAGAGAGAGAGAGAGAGAGAGAGAGAGAGAGAGAGAGGAGAGAGAGAGAGAAGAGAGCGGATTACGAGAGAGAGAGAGAGAGAGAGAGAGAGAGAGAGAGAGAGAGAGAGAGAGAGAGAGAGGTTATTACCAGAGCGTATGCATGCATCTACTTTACTCATAATTAATTGCTTGGCATATGTGTCTTAAATATGGATGTATAATTGCTTAATTTACAATTATAAGTTTAAGTAACATAATAAAACACATTTATTACCGTAGTTCAATCGAGGTATCAAGATTTTATATTGCAATATCAGGTGTTGGTACCAGACAGTGGTATATTGGGTGTTTGTATCTCTCATTCGTTGTCTGTCTGTCTGTCTCTGTCTCCGATTTGCTGTCTGTCTCTCAACCATAGTTTGATACCCAATAGCCGATGTATGTTTGTATTTTTCGTGTTGGGGTTTCGTTGAACATTCATTCATTCATTCATTCATTCATTCTGTTTCTCTCTGTCTGTATCGCTATGTCTCGGTCTCCATGATTTCTTGTCCGTCTCGGTCTCTCTCTCTGCCTCTGTCTGTCTGTCTGTCTGTCTCTCTCTCTCTCTCTCTCTCTCTCTCTCTCTCTCTCTCTCTCTCTCTCTCTCTCTCTCTCTCTCTCTCCTAAATACAAATGCGGTTAGGGGAGTAGCGTGTATAATGAAGTTATTAAACATATCCAAATCCACTTACCCGTTGTAACAAGTATCGAAATCCATATCCACATGGTAGAGTAAACTGCCATCTTTGATAGTTTCCGCGTTCAAACAAAATGTGTGTTTATAAGATCTTATTCTCCGAGAGCACTCTTCTAGACCAAGTGGCCAACGAATCTTTCTTGTTACGTCACACGTTAATCCCACCCCCGCGAATTTAAAATGACGTCATTCAGCAGTCGAGTTGCAATAATATTAGCCATATGCAGGCCCGTATCTAATGGGGGGGGGGGGGGGGGGGGGTTGGGGGGGGATTGCATTTGTTTTTTTTTTGCAATATGCCCCCCCGGACCCCCCTTAGCATCATAAGCGCCTAAACGACCCCCCACACAACCCCCCACCCCCCACCCCACCCCCCCCCCACCCCCAA
>NC_054710.1:23280607-23310607 GCF_016097555.1 Gigantopelta aegis
ATGCTGCACTGGCTGGAACGAGAAACAGACACAGAGAGTTCCACTATTTAAATTTTCAATTTTATCAGTAGTAGGTAAATCATTAATTTGTTAGAATATACATATGTCAATTTTAAGAATTAAAAGCATTGATATATATTTTTAGATTTGTAAAACAACGTTTTATTATAATAAATTTAATGAAATTTGTAATCTTTGTAAAATTTTTGAGACTTGCCCTAATTTAAGCAATGAAATTGCTATAGTTTTTTTTTTTAACAACACCACTAGAGCACATTGATTTAATAATCAATTGGATGTCAAACATATGGTCATTTATAGAGTGGAAACCCACTATATTTTTCCATTAGTAGCAAGGGATCTTTTATATGCGCCATTCCACAGACAGCTAGGATAGCACACACCACAGCATTTGATATACGAGTTGTGATGCAATGACTGGAATGAGAAATAGCCCAACTAAATAGCACATCAGGCATGCCCTTTACCACTGAGGTACTGTGAAATTACTAATGACAATTAAGACCATATTGTATGAAATATCGATGGTACAAAATTAATAGTATTAATTCTTATGAATGTGTACAAGCAGTCTTTGCTTGAATTTGGTGTATATATATATTGTAACACAGAAACTTAGATCAGTACTGTTTATGAGAAAATGGCCACCATGCATAGATCAGCTACTGATTTTTAAACAGTTATTATGTCAGTATAGCAACTATAGTCATGCAGTCCCACACAAAACCCCCAACAAAAACGCCTTAATTTGTTCATACTATGAAAGTCGCTACAACTTATCACCTTGATTTATTAATCATTGGCTATTGGATGTCAAACATTTGGTATTTTTGACATATAGACTTAAGAGAGGAAACCTGCTACATTTTTCTGTTAGTAGCCAAGGAATCTTTTATATGAAGAGTTCAGGCGCAAAACGCGTTATATCCGTTATTAATTTTCAGTAAAAATGTTTTTTTTTAATTGGCGTATATCGCGTTTTGATATAAAAAAAAACGGGATTTACCCAATACAATTTCATAAGGACCAATCATGATTTGCAGTAGAGCTGGGCGGTATTGAAATTTGAGGCTCGGTATCGATATCGGTATTTTGGGGTGATTTACCTCGGTTTCGGTACGGTATTCGGTATTGACACAATCGAGCGGTATTTTCGGCATACACGGCTTTATATACATGCATGCCTAAAATAAGGCTCACCCGCTAATTTCAAATAAATACAATTAAATTCCAAATACAGGGCTCTCGTCTGATTTATACCAACCCATTTTGCGTTCGTCAGATATATTATATATATTAGTGCTTTACTAAATGCCAGGAAATATTTTTCAATACCGAAATTTTGGTATTTTGAAATTTGCTCGGTACGGTAAATCGGTATTGACATAATACCGATACCGAATGGTATATACGGTATACCGCCCAGCTCTGTTTTGCAGCAAATCAGCAGGCCTACGATTAGCCCTAACTGACATACAATAATGGCTTTAACTAAAAACTAGAAAGAAAATGTTTTATATCGCGTTTTGCGCCTGAACTCTTCATATGCAGCATCCCAGACAAGACAGTACATGCCACAGCCTTTAATTTTTTGTTACACCAGTTTGGAGGACTGGCTGGAAGGAGAAATAGCTCAATGGGATCGATCCTAGACCAACCGTGGTGATCGCTTTATACCTACATTGTAACAATAGGAAGGAAGGTTGTTTTTGTTTTTTAACGACACCACTGGAGCACATCAATTGATTGATTAATCATGGGCTATTGGATGCCAAACATTTGGTAACTCTGACTCGTAGTCCTCGGAGGAAACCCGCTACAGTTTTCCATTAGCAGCAAATTTAAGGGATCTTTTATATGCACTTCCCCACAGACAGGAAATCACATACCACAGCCTTTGTCCAGTTGTGGTGCACTGGCTGGAACGAGAAAGAACCTAATCAGCTAAATGATCTACCAAGATGGTTCGATCCTGTGACATGTACAAGCTAGCACCTCAAGCGAGCATTCAACCAACTGGGCTATATCCCGCCCCAACAATAGAAAAGAAAGGAAGAAAATGTTTTATTTAACAACGCACTTAACACATTTTTATTTACAGTTATTTATATGGTGTCAGACATATGGTTAAGGACCACACAGATATAGAGAGGAAACCCGCTATCGCCACTTCATGGGCTACTCTTTTCGATTAGCAGCAAGTGATCGTTTATATGCACCAGCCCACAGACAGGATAACACATACCACGACCTTTGTTACACCAGTTGTGGAGCACTGGCTGGAACGAGAAATAGCCCAAAGAGGCCACCAACGGGGATCGATCCTAAACTGACCCTGCATCAAGGGAGCGCTTTACCACTGGGCTATATCCCGTCACAATAGAAAAGAGTCAAACAATAACTACTATGTTTTGTTTCTTTAATATGGATACTTGTGTATCTTACTTACCACAGTTATCTCCTGTACAGGTCTCTGTGTTGTTTCTTTAATATGGATACTTGTGTATCTTACTTACCACAGTTATCTCCTGTACAGGTCTCTGTGTTGTTTCTTTAATATGGATACTTGTGTATCTTACTTACCACAGTTATCTCCTGTACAGGTCTCTGTGTTGTTTCTAGTATCATTTCCTTCACATGGCAATCCTCCTTGTGAGGGGGGAGAGTTAGAGCAGGTTCTAGTTAATACCACTCTTCTAGTACAAAATCCACTACACAGTCCAGATACAGTATTCTTCCACGATGACCACTGTCCATTAACTACAAATATTTAATAAGAAGAATAGTATGACTACATGTACTACTATGTAGTGATACTAAAACTAATATGGTGAAATACACATATTTCAATTAATTACCCCAGTAGGCACTCATAACGGGGAAAATAAAAATTGTAATTTCTCACTGAGAAATTATCATGCATTGGTTTAACGTACACTACCATTGGATGATTTGACAGCAACAAACCAATCACCTTGTCGGTACTAAATATGACATCATCACGATTTGGCAAAGCACACACAATGACGTCAAGTAGTTTAAAGTGTTTGCATTTACGTCTTTCTGGTTTCAGTGTTAAACTTGTAATACAATGGTAGTTTAATGCAATTCGTTATAGACAGTGTTTTACAGAAAATATAGAACTTTGGGTTTTGAAAATTATCTGTGAACCATGAATAAAATACAAAGTTAAAGCAATACTCAGGTCGTGAGACTTAAAAATTATTTCACTCGGGACATACATTTGATAATAACTGGTAACTTGTTTATTATCCTCTATTTCTTTTGTCCTTAAAATGTTCCATCTTCTGTAATGTTGTAAGTTTCTGCATGAAACAGACAAACATGTGTAAACTTATGGCCGGTATAACTGCTAGTTTTGTGAAATAGCTAGGCCCCCGATATCCAGTGGAAGGTGCGATGAATCCATGTTTTTAGGTGAAAGATTAAAAAAATTCTTCTCAGATAAAATTAGGGTGTTCTTAATTAGGGCCAAACATTAAGTGTTATCGGACACCTGAGATATATTTTTCACTATTAATTAAGAGCCCTATTTGATAACTGATATTATACTTTAATTAATTTTACATGTAAATTTTATTGTTAAGCTTAAACATTTCCATTCATCCAAAATATTTCTGGTCATCCTGGTATTTTTAATGTCACAAAATGCATTTCTCATATTTTTAAAAATGCACGTGTGCGTCTGAAAAGTAACAGTTACATGTATGCATGGAGTTGAGTTTTAGTCCTCCTTGTGAGGGGGGAGGGCTAGTGCAGGCTCTAACTGATAACACTCTTCTAGTACAAAATTCACTACACAGACCAAACAGTATTCTTTCATGATATCCACTATCCATTAACTATGAAATGAAATGAAATGTTTTATTTAACAACACTCCACACATTTTTATTTATGGTTATATGGCGTCAGACATATGGTTAAGGACTACACAGATATTGAGAGGAAACCCACTGTCGCCACTTTATAGGCAACTCTTTTTGATTAGCAGCAAGGGATCTTTAATATGCACCATCCCATAGACAGGATAGTACATACCACGCCTTTTGTTACACCAGTTGTGGAGCACTGGCTGGAGCAAGAAATAGCCCAATGGGTCCGACGGGGATCGATCCCAGACCGACCTCGCATTAAACGAACACTTTACCACTGGGCTACGTCCCGCCCCTCATTAACTATGAATACTATTACTACTTTATATAATAATAATAATAATAAATAATAATAATAATAAATACTAATAATAATAATAAATACTAATAATAATAATAAATTAATAAAAATACTAATAATGAATTTAATAATAAATTAAGCAATCTGAGGGTACTTCTAAAGCAATACATGTCCCCTACATGTATAATAATAATAATAATAATAATAATAATAAATTAATAAAAATAATAATAAATTTAATAATAAGCAATCTTAGAGTACTTCTAAAGCAATACATGTTGTATTTTTACTGGGCTTAATTAACAATCTTTTATATCCCCTCAAGTTCAAGGGCCATATATAATCTGCTCAAAATGGATATATTGACATAAAATTCAAGCCTAATCTGTAACAGTACATGATAAAGCTATATACAAATTTTCAGCTCAATATATTGAAGCATATTCCGAAAAAAAGGTGCAGAATTCTGTTTTCAAGTTCAAGGGACGTAACTCTGTCATAACAAGGGCAAATTGCCATGAAAGTAAAACTTGATCTGTAACAGTACTTGATAAATTATACACAAAATGTCAATATCTTGAGGCCTTGTGGGAAAAAAGTCTGGTATACTATATGTGGGACAGATGGACAAACTTACAGATGGACGGACAGACAGGCAAACAGGAAAACAATGAAACCTATATAGTCCCCTCCAGTTGGATCGATAGGGGATTACTACTACTAATAATAACAATAATTACCACTACAATGATGGTAAATGATAATAGTGATGAAGGTAATATAGCAATGATGATGATGATAATAATATTGGCGACGACAACGATGATAATAAAATGCACTATACATCCTATTTAAATCTCAAAACGTCCATTATACTTACCAGGAAGCCCCAGACTGACAGTGTTGCTGTTAACACCTGCCATGGTGCACCACCAATCTGTAGCGTCATGACGTGCTAGTCTGAGAATGACCATACTGTACACACTGGTGTCCGAATTAACTTCGTCTGTTCCCATCCCACACTCTGTTCTATAGCCCTCTTGTGGACCAACAACAACTGAACATCCAGATTTCGACTGTTCCAGTTTGCCTACAGTCGCGTTGAGTTCGTTGTCAGTTTTGTGAAAGAATTCCACTTCACCAACAACACCGGCAGCATGGCTCACGTTGCAGACAATTGTACAGGTCTGATTCAACACTGCCAGTGAACACGAAGAAGTCAGTGACAAGGAGATCTTGCCATCTAAAAAATAAAATAAAATAATAATAGTAATAAATATATATATATATATAAAAACTTTGAACAAAAAGAGAAAAGATTATGGTTTGTATAAAAAATATCCAACACATATTTAGTGAGAGAGCAAGAAGCAACAAGAAGGAAAGAAGTGTTTTATTTAATGACGCACTCAACACATTTTATTTACAGTTATATGGCGTCAGACATATGGTTATGGATCAAATAGATATTGAGAGAGGAAACCTGCTGTAGCCACTTCATGGGCTATCTTTTTGATTAGCAGCAAGGAATTTTTTATATGCACCATTCCACAGACAGGGTAGTACATACAATAACCTTTGATGTGCAAGTTGTGGTCCAGTGGTTGGAACGAGAAATAGCCCAATGGGCCCACCAACGGGGATCCATCACAGACTGACTGTGCATCGAGCAAGGGCTTTCACCACTGGGCTACATATCGTCCCAAAGAAGCAACAATGACAAGGAGAGATCTAAAACCAAAATAATAATAAAAAATAATAATACTTAATACTAAATGTTTTTAAAATTTATGAATTTAGGCAAAAGAAAGGAATGCTCATATAAAACACCCAACACATTTTTAGTGGGAGAGCAAGATCAAAGGAAACAGTGACAAGGACAGATTTGAGAAATAATTAAATACATAAATTAGTTAATTAATTAATAATATATACATGTATTAATAAATATATCAACAAACTTGAACAAAAGAAAGGAATGTTTATATACAAACATGCAGCACATTTTTAGTGACAGTGCAGGAATCAAACAGTAACAAGGACTAATAACTAATAATAACTAATAATAATAATAATAATAATTATACATCCATGAAGTTGATGAACAAAAGAAAGGAATGTTTGTAGAAATCGGAGAAAAAGAAGATATTAGCAAGCAGGTTCAATAAAGACAGATACACTGTATATCAAAATAAGCATAGACTTTGGTAACCCACGTACAGGCCTGGTAATTACTACACATTTAAAAAAACAACATTTTATTAACTTTATAATTCCTATTATTTGTATTACTATTGAAGCATTTCATTTTCTTCGGCAGGCAAATAATTTGTAATCAAATCATATTGCACTGTTTTAATGTTATTGAATCATACTGGTTTGTTTATCAGATATCAAAAACAAAAACAAAAACTGATTCAATTAAGTGATCAGGTGTTGTCTTAATTTGTTAATTTAACCCTTTCCCACTTTTTGTCGATCGACCAAGAACAAAAATGCATGATTCTCAACTTTACTGATGTCATAACTTCCTGCTTGGCAACCATAAAGGAAACCTTTGGGCAGTTAATTATTATTATAATTTCTTCTTTTTTAATTTTTTTAATTTATTTTATTATGTTAACTGTGTATAACTGCTGTGATAGTCGTTATGTGGTCAGTTACATAGCCTAATTAATATAGTGACCGATTTGCATAGACTAAAAAATGTCAGCAATGTTACTTTTGTTACTGCAATTTCATTCATCCGATCTTCCAATGTACACACTGATGAAAATAACTCTAATCAGCAATTTTTAAAATGTATTTAAATTTAACAAAAATCTCATACTAATTAACAGACGTGGATTAAACGTGAAGCTGAAAATAAAAGTCAAATTAATATAAACTGCTGTGTGCATGTTTGCATGTTTATAATAGCAGTAATATACATGTAGAAGCAGCAGCAATATATGGTAGTTTTTAAAATTAATATATATTATTATTTATTTTATATATTTATTTATTTATTTTAATTATTTATTTAAGATATTTACCCTCTGCAAAGTTGTCAGAAATTAGAAATGTCAACACTGTCAGTGCAAATGTGAATGTCATTCCTGTAAAATACAAATTTATATATAAACATAACACACAGGCTCTTAAATTGACACGGATTCTATGTTCCATACATAAAAAATATTGTTGTATATAGTCCGGCTTCAGAATGAGCTAAGAGCCACCCTGAGAGGATGTACATTATGTAGACCTGCATTTTTTTTACTCCACATCATAACGTAGGGCTTTAGATTGCATCAAATTTGAGGCGACAAACGTACCCAAAATAGAGATGGCCAAAATAATCATGACCTCAAAATATTTAACCTCAAAACAAATAACCTGAAATGCATTGACAACTCTCCAACAGTTGTTAATGACAATATCCTGAACTAAAACATAACCTTCCTGCATATATACAGTACCATATCAGGTCAAAGGCTGTGGTATGTCTTTTCCTGTCTGTGAGAAAGTGCATATAAAAGATCCCTTGCTGCTAATTATAATGGAAAAATGTAGTGGGTTTCCTCTATGACTACAAGTCAGAACTACCAATGTTTTTACATCCAATATCCAATGATTAATTAATCAATGTTCTCTACAGGTTGTCGTTTCCTTAAAATAAAAAAAATAAAAACTGACAACAAAATGTTCTGCTCATAAAAGACAAAAGTCTCTAGCTGTTGTGCTAAAATTATTGGGATCTAAATTAGGCCCTGATCATACATATGTGTATATTTAAATAATAAAAACGTAAGGTGTGAGATGTTTCTTTGGCATGACACAGGCATATAACTGAAAAAAAAAAAAATTAGTGCGAGTAAGTCATACTTGGGATATGTTTTCAGGCCACTGAATAATGTAGAACATCACTGTTATATTAATTTATTTGAACAGACATAATTAAAGATATATATACATGTATATTGGGAATTTTTAGTACACTTTTTTTTTCTTTCTCTTTTTTTTTTATCATGTTTAAGGAAATACTGCACATAATAAAAAATTGTTTAAAACTAAATTCTTTTTTGTGTGAGCCCTGAAATACCTTACAGGACCATAGCTAGAGGGGGGCAAGGGGGTGGGGGACCAAAAAAATCCAGAAATAAATAGTACAAAAATTAGGCATAATTTTCTGGGCCACTTTCTTTTTGGAAGGGGCCTATGTTCAGACCCACAGAATGTCTGGATAAATCTCTGGTGTTTGCATTTCTGCAATATACAACAATTTTATTTAGGTACATAATAATCTGTGTAAGTACCTGAAACATAACACGTAGCACCAAGGAAGCAGTCAGAACTGTAAGGATAGTTTAAGTGGGGTCAGAAGGCCACATTATACATATAGGGAAATGACCGAGTAATGTTAACTCTCTATTCCTGAAAAACAATGGTGACACATCATAGGCGTACAGGCTCCTATTTTTCTAGGTGAGCAAGGCTGCCGTTTGATCGAATTAAATGAAAATGCATGAATCTGGATCAGAACATTTACTACAAAACAGCTAGGGTTACAAATAAAACACTACACACTTTTTACATAGATTACTTACATGTATAATGAGGGTAGAATGATGGAAAAGTATGGTGGAAAGCAGACCTTGCCTTTTAAAGTGCGCGGGTGCGATAGTGCTCATACAGTGCACGTAATTTCAATCTGGCGAGTGTGAAAAATAATGCACTTTACACTGAACAAACTGCACACGTAAAATAATTATGTATAGTGATTGCCACTATTTACCTTATGTAGCTGACAGAAAGACCACTTTAATAATACCAGAAAGAAAAAAAACGTGATGTGAATGGTAGAAAAACAAATATTAGCAAATGCCAATAAAATGAACACGTTATAATCTTTTCTTTCTTAAGTGGTCGAATACTGGGGCCGTTGCCCTATACGAGTTGCGTCCCTTCATTTATTCTGACGTAGCGTAACTAAAATTCACCATTGTGTTGCATTCTTCCACTTAAAAGAAAAGGTAGTTACAGTTGGACAAAATATCAGTTCATAGTCATATTAATGTAATGAATAAACTACCAGAAATGTAATATTAAGACAATTTGAATTATACCGGTAGAGAAACTCACTCCTATCGCCATATTTCCTATTTTCTCTTCTAAGTTCCTCCTTTAACAAATAGAGGATCGCTTGATCTTCTTACAAACATGTACCGTTCTTAATAGTTGAAAATTATAGCTTCTTGTTTAGAATATTCATCGCTGTTTATGTGTAGCCCGAGTACTCAAGCGTGTGATAGCAAAACAAACATTTGGACGATTATAAGCGTTATCTGCCGTCAGAGATAAGTTTATAACGAAAGCACGAGATGTTTACCTATCACGGAGTTTGCTCAGCTGGCAAAGATTTCCACTCTAATACTATATAATAATTACATTGATAATTTTTGATTTCGTCAATAACTATTTTTTCACATATTAACCACTAATACACACATTACATGAATAATATCGACAGAACTCCCTTTTCAACAATGTTTCCTTAGTTTGCTGCATTGTAATTAAAATGTTTCCGACGAATAAAATATTTCTACGATTAAACTTAACCATTAAATATATTTTCTTGTTTAGAATATCAATGTCTGTATATTCAATGTGTTTCTGGTCGTTATAAAGCGACATTCCTGAGTTTGCTGCATTGTAATATGTTTCCTACTAATAAAATATTTCTACGATTAAACTTCCATATTAAATTATTGTTTTGTTGTTTAGAATATCAGTGTCTGTATATTTAGTGTTTCTGGTCGTCTTAATATTTGTAAGAAGCCAAAACTAGACTTTGTCTTCAAATAATAATTCGTACGTACGAAAAAACAAAAACATTTTAAGAAATGAAATTAAATTTAACCTAGTAGGCCTACAAATATTAGAACGATCAGAAACATGTTTAACATACAGCCACTAATATTTTATGCAGAAAAATATGTTTGATATGTAATTACAATCGTTAAAAAGTCTCGGTGAGTCGATAACATCTTAAAAAATGGAGCAAACTCAGGAATGTCCCTTTAATACATGTATGCTTAAGAAGCTTAAACTGAATTTTATCTTCAAATAATTTCGTACGTACGAACAAAAAACAAACAAACATGTTTTAGGAAATAAATGAAATTTAACCTCGTACAAATATTATAACTATAAGAAACACGTTTAATATGCAGGCACTAATGTTGTATGCAGAAAAATATATTTGATATGTAATTACAATCGTTAAAAAGTCTCTATTAGTCGACAACATATTAAAAATTGCAGCAAACTCAGGAATGTCCGGTTAAATACGTAGGTGCTGGCGGGTTTCTTCCCGTAGTGTGTATATTAGTGATTAATATGTGAATTATTTGTAATCTGTTAACTAAACAATTATCGGTGTGAAGTTATTTAACGTAAAACATAGGATTATGTTAAAGTTCTTGGATGGGATCTTTGCCTACTCTGATGTAGGCTGACATTTCGAATCTTCATTATAGAGTTGTCTCTGACTGAGATATTGATTATAACAGTCCAAATGTCCATCTAGTTCTCGAACGGCTATCGTAGTGTTAACAGAAGCTGAATAATAGTTTTAACATTTTGAGGTTTTTTATTATTATTATTATTATTATTATTATTATTATTATTTTCTTATTTTTTTTTGACAAGAGTGTTAAGAAAATAAATTCTTCTGTTGGCAGTATCTTTAAAATGTGTTACAGCTCAGGGGCGTTGCCAGCTTTTCAGAATGGAGGGGTGGGTCGAAAATAATTTGTACGAACCCCTTGTACACCACACCCCTGACGACGCCCTTGCAACTAGCACTCATTGGTATTTTGATGATACCGGTTTTTTGTTTGCTGTAAGTACATTCCAGAAATATATCCTGTTGAATGAAATTCATGTTTGGCAGCTTATTTCATATATATACTAACGTCCAAAAGAAACGTTTCAAGGCTTGAAATTGTATTAGAGAAAATCATCACACGGTATGGTATGGAGAGAGAGAGAGAGAGAGAGAGAGAGAGAGAGAGAGAGAGAGAGAGAGAGAGAGAGAGAGAGAGAGAGAGAGAGAGAGAGAGAGAGAGAGAGAGAGAGAGAGAGAGAGAGAGAGAGAGAGAGAGAGAGAGAGAGAGAGAGAGAGAGAGAGCGAGAGAGAGCGAGCGAGAGAGACACACACACACACACACACACACAAACACACACACACACACACATACATACATACATACATACATACATACATACATACATACATAGATACATAGAATAGCTCATTCAAGCGTTGTAGGTCACCAATTTAAGATTTTGTTTAGCGAGTTATTCAAATGAGAACATGGTATTTGAGACCACGTTTAATGCATTATTGGAGTAGTATGACTGTATAAAATACAGAGATGTTATGTGGGATTGGATATCAGTTCTGTGCCAATGAATTCCAGTAACACTGATAACTTCTTGTTAGCATACAGACGAGGGTTTCAGTTGCAGTCAGCATATATGGTTCCTATTTATGTGTTCCCTTATTTCCTTCCATTATTATATATAGATAGATCCAAAAAGAGACCCCCCCCCCCCTTAAACTAATGATTCAAACGAGTAATTGCTTAATTATCTGCACGTTCAAAATTACATACATGCCTAAGCTACGATAGTGCCCTACAATTGATGAAAGGCCGTGGTATGTTATTTCCTGTCTGTGGGAAAATGCATATAAAAGAACTCTTGCTGATTACGAAAGTTTCTTTTGTTTAACGACACCCCTGGAGAACATTGATTAATTAATCATCGGCTCTTGGATGCCAAACATTTGGTAATTCTGACACACGTAGTCAGTCATCAGAGGAAAGCCACTACATTTTCCTAATGCAGCGAGTGATCTTTATATGCACCATCCCACAAACAGAATAGCACATACCACGGCCTTTGATATACTAGTCGTGGCGCACTGGCTGGAACGAGAAATAGTCCAATGGGTCCTCCGACGGGGATCAATCCCAAACCGACCGCGCATCAACTGAGCGATTTACCATTGGGCTACGTCCCGTCCCCTGATGAGTACGAGTTAGAATGACCAAATGTTTGACATCCAACAGACGATGATTAATTAATCAGTGTGCTCTAGTAGTGGCGTTAAACAAAACAAAACTTTAACTTTATCATTGATGGAAGTTAAAGTGCTTTTTAAAAAAATTAGAGAGGAAACCCGCTATATTTGTTTTCATTATAGCAAGGGATCTTTTATATGCACTACCCCACATACAGGATAGCACATACCACGGCCTTTGATATACCAGTCGTGGTGCACTGGCTGAGACGAGAAATAACCTAATGGGCCCACCGACGGGGATCGATCCTAGACCGACCGCGCATCACATTAGAGGAAACCCGCTACATTTGTCCATCAACAGCAATGGATCTTATATCAGCACGTTTCAACAGACTGGGCAGCACATACCACAGACATTGATACACCAGTCATGGGGCACTGGTTTGGTCCAAAAGAAAACACAAGTCAGAGAATAGGTTCACCCAGAGATTTGATCCTACGACTCCAGCATCTCAGGCGAGCGCTCTACAGACTGGACTAGATCCAGCTCCCAATCACTGATGGAAGGTGGCGCTTGTTTTGTTTAACGACAACACTAGAGCACACTGATTTATTAATCATCGGCTAGTGGATGTCAAACATTTGATAATCGTGATACGTAGTCGTAGAGGAAGTCCGCAACGTTTGTTTAACGACACCACTAGAGCACACCGATTTATTAATCATCGGCTAGTGGATGTCAAACATTTGATAATCGTGATACGTAGTCTTAGAGAAAGCCCGCAACATTTGTTCATTAACATAAAGGGATCCGTTTCTCACAGTTTTCCACATTCAACACGTTTGATATACCTGCCGTGGAGCACTGGTTGGAAAGGGAAAAACCTAACCAATCAGAATAGAACAAAAAACAAAACACATCCGACCCCGTAAAACCCCAACAACACCACAAAATTAAAAACAAAGCAAAACAACAACAACAAACAAACAAAACAAGTAACAAAAACACGCATAAATTTGTATTTATAAATTATAGTCTATTAGAACACTGTTGTTGGTTATTAACCCAGTCAGACAGACAGAGACAGATATTCAATACACGTATGTACATTATATACATACACACACTATTATGCATTATGCAGAATTATAATGAATTATTAAAGGGACATACCCTAGTTTTTAAACACTAAGGCATATTTTTTACTATTATAGCCGATTTTGATAACTGAAATTATACTTTACTTAGATTTTATGGTTTACATTATCCATTTCCGTACATTCGAAGTGTTTTTGGTCATCCTGATGTTTTTAATATCACAAAATGCATTTATCATATTTAAAAAACGCACGTGCGTCTGAGAAGTAACAGCTATGAAAGGTTTTAAAGGGTATTTCACCATTTTAAAGTCACAAACTCATGTTTCACTCAATTGTAACTTTATTCAAATGTGTTACAGATTTGTAGATTGACTAAACTTAGTGTTAATTTTCACGGGTTGAAACTAGGGTCTGTCCCTTTAAGTAGTTCAACAATAAAAACAACCAGGGCTTCTAGATTATGGTAGCCCCACTCCCACGGCTAGTGATATTCAATGTTGGGCTAGTACAGGGCTTCTAGATTATGGTAGCCCCACTCCCACGGCTAGTGATATTCAATGTTGGGCTAGTACAGGGCTTCTAGATTATGGTAGCCCCACTCCCACGGCTAGTGATATTCAATGTTGGGCTAGTACAGGGCTTCTAGATTATGGTAGCCCCACTCCCACGGCTAGTGATATTCAATGTTGGGCTAGTACAGGGCTTCTAGATTATGGTAGCCCCACTCCCACGGCTAGTGATATTCAATGTTGGGCTAGTACAGGGCTTCTAGATTATGGTAGCCCCACTCCCATGGCTAGTGATATTCAATGTTGGGATAGTACATAATTACTATTGCCATGCCCAACGGCTAGTGAAAAAAAATGGTCAGATATTGCAGTTAAGTCTATTTTGTAAAAATTAATATTCTGCCCCCACCCCAACCCCCCAATGTTAGAATTTTAAAGCTGTATCTTCCTCTTTAGGTGAGATATCTGATTATTACTAATATTTAGTAAAATTGTATTGACTTAAAGTAAAGTAGGTCTAGTGAATTTTAATCGTGGCTGTAATTTTTTTAAGTCACTGATCTCATGGCTAGTGGATTTTATACAAATTCTACAAGCCCTGACAATACAACAACATGAGACACAAAGACAAAACAATCCCATAATAATTATGATTATCTTCATAGCTGGATAGACAATACCCCATGCCCTCACTCTCGCTTGCGATGCCCATGGATTATGAAGTTGTTGTGTTCACAAATTAAAAATACATAACATTTCCAAATCATGTAATATCAAGTAATAGTCGAAAAATTTAATAATGTAAAATCAAAAAACAGCCGTGAAATATATATACAGTGAAACCCCGCTATTGCGACCATCGGCGGGACTTATTAAAATTGGTCTTAATGGTGGGGTGGTCTTAATATCGGGGTAGTTTTTACAAATATGATAAACAGAATAGTGATTCTAAGCAAACCTTGAGCAATATATATATGCAATATATATCTATATCTATATATATATATATATATATATATATATATATATATATATATATATATATATAATTACAAACTTTTCGAATTTATACGATTTACTGTATTCTGATTGGCTGACGTCACTAAAAAACCAAGCGTTATCCTTCCATAAACCTCATAAAAATACGTCATCACGGAAGACCAAGATCGATTGGAACTATTTAGCCCAATGACCCAGTTCAGTGATCGTTTTAAAAATAGAACAAGGAAGTGACCTGTTTTCTCAATAAAAAAATAAGTGAAACTGGATGATATATTCATGTTATAAAAAAAAAAAAAAATACAATATATTTTTTATTTGTTTTTATTCTGTTAAAAAAACCCCGCAAAACATCCAATAGTATGTATACATGTATTCCTACGCTTATTTACAGAACATGGTTGACGGTAAGAACGAAAGAAATTATTTTTGAGTGTTTTAAGGTACACTTCTTGTACTGTTTGTAATTATAAGAATTGTTTCTCATTTTTTAGGAATTTATCGATGTATAAAAGTAACAAATGTAGTATAAAATAGTATATAATGATATAATATCAAGAAACAGTTGTAAAATATATTTATAATTGTACATGGTAAAAATAGTGATTCTTAGATAACTTTGAGAAATGTATATATACAAAATAGAATAGAATAGTAACATGTGTGCATGCGCGCGCGCGCGCGTGTGTGTGTGTGTGTGTGTGTGTGTTTAATATATACATATATAATGTCTCTTTAACATAATAGTCCAGTTTGTAAGTGGGCTCCAAAATACGCTTGTCAAGGTCGTGATGGTAAGCTTCCATAAACACTTTCTGACAGTTTAGTCTATACTAGACAGGTGATTTCTATTCTTTTGTTAATGTGTTATATATTCTATTATTCTCTCGTTTTGAAATTTGAGTCCAAGTAGAAATGATCAAGACCGATAACTCTGTCAATGTCGTCTTGGACAGGTCACGTGTTTTGGTAGACGTCAGAAGACTCGCTCGGAATGTTGACGTATTCCACATCATCACCTTCAGCTTCGCCTGAAACAAAAAAAGAAGTTTGTTTTGTTTAACGACACCACTTTGGTGCATTAATCATCGGCTACTGGATGTCAAACATTTTGTAAGTCTTGGAGAGGGAACCCGCTACATGTTTCCATTAGTGGCAAGGGATCTTTTATATGCACCATCCCACAGACAGGATAGCAGATACCACTGCCTTTGATATACCAGTCGTGGTGCCCTGACTGGAACGAAAAATAGCCGCCAGCCTGTCCATATCATAGCTACAGGCCCCCGCCAGCCTGTCCACATCATGGCCACAGGCCCCCGCCCCGCCAGCCTGTCCACATCATGACTACAGGCCCCCGCCCCGCCAGCCTGTCCACATCATGGCTACAGGCCCCCGCCAGCCTGTCCACATCATGGCCACAGGCCCCCGCCCCGCCAGCCTGTCCACATCATGGCCACAGGCCCCCGTCCCGCCAGTCTGTCCACATCATGGCCACAGGCCCCCGCCCCGCCAGCCTGTCCACATCATGGCCACAGGCCCCCGCCCCGCCAGCCTGTCCACATCATGACTACAGGCCCCCGCCAGCCTGTCCACATCATGGCTACAGGCCCCCGCCAGCCTGTCCACATCATGGCTACAGGCCCCCGCCAGCCTGTCCACATCATGACTACAGGCCCCTGCCCCGCCAGCCTGTCAACATCATGACTACAGGCCCCCGCCAGGCTGTCCACATCATGACTACAGGCCCCCGCCAGCCTGTCCACAGCATGACTACAGGCCCCTGCCCCGCCAGCCTGTCCACATCATGACTACAGGCCCCTGCCCCGCCAGCCTGTCCACATCATGGCTACAGGCCCCCGCCAGGCTGTCCACATCATGACTACAGGCCCCCGCCAGCCTGTCCACATCATGGTCACAGGCCCCCGCCCCGCCAGCCTGTCCACATCATGACTACAGGCCCCCGCCAGCCTGTCCACATCATGGCTACAGGCCCCCGCCAGCCTGTCCACAGCATGACTACAGACCCCCGCCAGCCTGTCCACATCATGGCTACAGGTCCCCGCCAGCCTGTCCACATCATGGTCACAGGCCCCCGCCCCGCCAGCCTGTCCACATCATGACTACAGGCCCCCGCCCCGCCAGCCTGTCCACATCATGGCCACAGCCCCCGCCCCCCGCCTGTCCCCATGACTACAGCCCTGTCCACATCATGACTACAGGCCCCCGCCCCGCCAGCCTGTCCACATCATGGCCACAGGCCCCCGCCCCGCCAGCCTGTCCACATCATGACTACAGGCCCCCGCCCCGCCAGCATGTCTACATCATGGCCACAGGCCCCCGCCCCGCCAGCCTGTCCACATCATGGCCACAGGCCCCCGCCCCGCCAGCCTGTCCACATCATGACTACAGGCCCCCGCCCCGCCAGCCTGTCCACATCATGGCCACAGGCCCCCGCCAGCCTGTCCACATCATGGCTACAGGCCCCCGCCACTCATGGCTACAGGCCCCCGCCCCGCCCCGCCAGCCTGTCCTCATCATGGCTACAGGCCCCCGCCAGCCTGTCCACATCATGGCCACAGGCCCCCGCCAGCTTGTCCACATTATGGCCACAGGCCCCCACCAGCCTGTCCACATCATGGCTACAGGCCCCCGCCAGCCTGTACACATCATGGCTACAGGCCCCCGCCAGCCTGTCCACATCATGGCTACAGGCCCCCGCCAGCCTGTCCACATCATGGTCACAGGCCCGCGCCAGTCTGTCCACATCATGGCCACAAGCCCCCGCCAGCCTGTCCACATCATGACTACAGGCCCCCGCCCCGCCAGCCTGTCCACATTATGACTACAGGCCCCCGCCCCGCCAGCCTGTCCACATTATGACTACAGGCCCCCGTCCCGCCAGCCTGTCCACATCATGGCCACAGGCCCCCGCCCCGCCAGCCTGTCCACATCATGACTACAGGCCCCCGCCAGCCTGTCCACATCATGGCTACAGGCCCCCGCCAGCCTGTCCACATCATGGTCACAGGCCCCCGCCAGCCTGTCCACATCATGACTACAGGCCCCCGCTCCGCCCCGCCAGCCTGTCCTCATCATGGCTACAGGCCCCCGCCAGCCTGTCCACATCATGGCCACAGACCCCCGCCCCGCCAGCCTGTCCACATCATGACTACAGGCCCCCGCCCCGCCAGCCTGTCCACATCATGGCCACAGGCCCCCGCCCCGCCAGCCTGTCCACATCATGGCCACAGGCCCCCGCCCCGCCAGCCTGTCCACATCATGGCTACAGGCCCCCGCCCCGCCAGCCTGTCCACATCATGGCTACAGGCCCCCGCCAGCCTGTCCACATCATGACTACAGGCCCCCGCAAGCCTGTCCACATCATGGCCACAGGCCCCCGCCAGCCTGTCCACATCATGGCCACAGGCCCCCGCCAGCCTGTCCACATCATGGTCACAGGCCCCCGCCAGCCTGTCCACATCATGGCCACAGGCCCCCGCCAGCCTGTCCACATCATGGCTACAGGCCCCCGCCAGCCTGTACACATCATGGCTACAGGCCCCCGCCAGCCTGTACACATCATGGCTACAGGCCCCCGCCAGCCTGTCCACATCATGGCTACAGGCCCCCGCCAGCCTGTCCACATCATGACTACAGGCCCCCGCTCCGCCCCGCCAGCCTGTCCTCATCATGGCTACAGGCCCCCGCCAGCCTGTCCACATCACTACATCCGCCCCGCCAGCCTGTCCACATCACACAGGCCCCCGCCAGCCTGTCCACATCATGACTACAGGCCCCCGCTCCGCCCCGCCAGCCTGTCCTCATCATGGCTACAGGCCCCCGCCAGCCTGTCCACATCATGGCCACAGACCCCCGCCCCGCCAGCCTGTCCACATCATGACTACAGGCCCCCGCCCCGCCAGCCTGTCCACATCATGGCCACAGGCCCCCGCCCCGCCAGCCTGTCCACATCATGGCCACAGGCCCCCGCCCCGCCAGCCTGTCCACATCATGGCTACAGGCCCCCGCCCCGCCAGCCTGTCCACATCATGGCTACAGGCCCCCGCCAGCCTGTCCACATCATGACTACAGGCCCCCGCAAGCCTGTCCACATCATGGCCACAGGCCCCCGCCAGCCTGTCCACATCATGGCCACAGGCCCCCGCCAGCCTGTCCACATCATGGTCACAGGCCCCCGCCAGCCTGTCCACATCATGGCCACAGGCCCCCGCCAGCCTGTCCACATCATGGCTACAGGCCCCCGCCAGCCTGTACACATCATGGCTACAGGCCCCCGCCAGCCTGTCCACATCATAGTCACAGGCCCGCGCCAGTCTGTCCACATCATCGCCACAAGCCCCCGCCAGCCTGTCCACATCATGACTACAGGCCCCCGCCCCGCCAGCCTGTCCACATCATGACTACAGGCCCCCGCCCCGCCAGCCTGTCCACATCATGGCCACAGACATGTGGTGGAATGTCAAGGGAACCTTGGGGTAGGTTTGGAGAGGGATAAAAAATTAAAATTAATATATAATAAAATTATAACTATCGCAAAATGTGTGTGTGTGTGTGTGTGTGTGTGGGGGGGGGGCTCTTGTTGTAACAGGAAAGAAGAGCACACACCTTCCCCCCAAAACAAACAACCGCCCCCCAAAAAAACCCAAAACATATTCAATGAATGACGCAAGGGAAATAAGGAAAATACAACTTGTAGGGTCAGCCGTTTGGTTGTATAAAACTGAAAGTGTGTAGCACTAACCTCGCTTTAGCCTATTCTCAAGTATAAACAGAAAATGGCTACGTTAGATGACACTCGAACTCAGTTGTAATAATTTTGAGGCCGAATATACGAAGCTTGTTTTTCTTAGACGCAAGTGTTTAAGCATTGTAATTGTTTATACATGTAGTTGCACGCGTGTAACACACACACACACACACACACACACACACACACACACACACACACACACACACACACACACACACACACACACACACTGGCTTTGTAAATTTGGCCCTTAATATTAAAAATATGGCTATTTCGACACTCAAAAAGCATCAGGGAATCTTATTTCCCCATAGACACGAGTGTACACAGTCCTGCCGTCAGAGGGGTTTTTCGCACCCACCACCCGAACCGGCTCGAAACGAATTTATTTTGATATATTTGTCCGGGGAGATGGTCGATGATCCGACCCCTCTAAAAACGTCGCTGGCCACAGTCTAGACCCTCTCTACACGCAATTGAAATACGACGATCTACGTCAGGGGCGGATCCAGGGTTTTATAAAGTATGATAACAAAATTATGAAAAACACAAGACTGAGTTTACCCAAGTTAAATGAGGATATAAACAGGATATCTTTTGGAGTGGGGTGGGGGCTCCGAACGCATGCTCCCCTGGACAACTTTAACATAAAGATGCTTTTCCTAGGCTCATACTAGCTACAGGACAGTCGTAGAAGTCGAGAGATTGGCGAGTTAGACGACTCCGTCTAACATTTGGTAGTTGTAACCTAGCACGAGAGACGCGGTTCCATTATACATCGTCGATGACTGATCTCGAATCTGTCCAGGGCTTTATTTTATTTTCTGGATGATGATTTATTACTTTTATGTATTAACAATAGCAGTTCAAACGAGTGTGGGGGAGTAACGGGACCGCTGTGACACCTCACCCCCACCACCCTTGGAACCGACAACAGTAGTCTGTGTACAGACTGAGATGGCGAAAAATCAGAGTTCATCAACAGGAATCGATCCTGTGCCTCCTGATTCCTCGCAGCTCAGACGAACGTTCCACCATTGAGCTATATGACGCTCACTGTGAACATCAAAGGAAACGAACACAAAACAGAAAAAAAGGGAAAGATTTCGACACGTACTCCTCTATATCAAAGGCTCTAAAGACTAATCCTAACCCTATCCCTAAACCTACCATAACCATTGAGGGGGAAGGGGTACGGTTCGAACTCATGCTAAAAAAAAAGATTAAAGAAAGGATAAATAAAACAATGGCTCACCTTTCCGTTTAATATCTTTTTGTTTCTTTTTTCTTTTTGTTTACTTGTGTATACATGTTGGAAACGTCGTCTAAAACCTCGTTGTCTCCGGACTTCCCATTGGTCGTTTTGTGTTTCGTAACGCCTGTAGCCTTCTTCCTAACGACAGCATACGTTTCGCCAATTGATTGTTCTTTTTCTCCGGTGTTGTTGCCGTCTGCAGTTTTACGATCTTTGTTGACGAAGGTATACATAGCACTTACATCTTCTGGCTGTACTGCTACATTCTCTCTATCTTCAGCGGTTTCAAGGTTATAAATGTCATTTTCTTTCATTACTAGAAAAAAAATATATATTTCAGAATTAAAGTTTAAATGGCTTGATTTCTTTTCTTTTTTTCAAAAGTAGGTTTCAACTATTAAAAATATTTGTTAAATAAATAATTGAAACCATTTTTTTTTTAAATTGCAAATTAATGAGAACTCAAGGCGAATATCTGAATAGCAGGCGATATCATATGTTTTCGTGGTGAAGATTACTTAATATAAACCTTTTTCAGTTGCTAATCAGATAATTTGTACTTTCAAACATAGGAAGATACCTTAATATACACGTTTTTCAGTTGCTAATCACGTAATTTATAGTATTGATAGTTGAGCCAGCAATTGCGATAGTTATCGATAGTGGAATTAACTATCGATGCATTGCTACTGATGCACTGACTATTGCAACATATCGATAGTTCGATGAATTGTTACGCCACTAATGCTTATATTGAAAAGTATTGTAGAGACATTTAGTCTGTGATCACTTTCAGTACCTAGTTCTACGATATTTTGCATGATCCTCATATTTGTACTCTAAAACATAGGAAGACACCTTAATATAAACGTTTTTCTGTTGCTAATCAAAGAATTTGTACTCTAAAACATAGGAAGACACCTTAATATAAACGTTTTTCTGTTGCTAATCAAAGAATTTGTACTCTAAAACATAGGAAGACACCTTAATATAAACGTTTTTCTGTTGCTAATCAAAGAATTTGTACTCTAAAACATAGGAAGATGCCTTAATATAATCGTTTTTCTGTTACTAATCAAAGAATTTGTACACTAAAACATAGGAAAATGCCTTACTATAAACGTTTTCCTATTGCTAATAAAAACTGTACTCTAAAACACAGGAATATGCCTTAATATAAACGTTTTCCTGTTGCTAATCACAGACTTTATACTCTAAAACATAGGAAGATACCACAATATAAACGTTTTCCTGTTGCAAATCAAATAAATTGTACTCTAAAACATAGGAAGATACCTTAATATAAACGTTTTTCTGTTGCTGATCAAAGAATACAAGTCATACTGTGCTTGATGGTAACAAAAATAGCATCACAGACTAATTTCCTGAAAACATACATTAATTTGAAAGATATATGTTCTACGTACTCGAAGCCTCGCCGTGTGCTGGTTCATCCCTCTCCATGAAGTAAAGATGATTGTCTTTCATCACAAAAACATAAGAAACATCAATCCATTTATACGAATCTCATAAGCAGCAAGTCAACAGAAATTCTTTCTAAAAAAAGGTTTAAGGCTTAAGGTATCAAATTTAGCAAATCCATTGTGTTTCTGGTCGTCTGCATGTTTGTAGGAGGTTAAAAAACCAATCATTTTATGCAAAACAGAAATTTTATTTACGTAACTTGTGAATTAGACTAATATCGGTGACTTAAGACTGTATATGTACTGCATATTATCGACCTTTAGCCGAACCCTCCTATAAAAAAAAAGTTGGTTACCGACACCACTACAGCACATTGATATATTAATCATCGGCCATTGGATGTCAAACATTTAGTAATTCTGACACGTAGTCACCAGAGTAAACCCGTTACATGTTTCCTAATGCAGCGAGGGATCTTTTATATGCACCATCTCACAGACAGGATAGCACATACAACGGTATTTGATATACCAGCCGTAGAGCACTGGCTTGAACGAGAAATAGCCCAATGGACCCGCCGACGGAGATCGATCCCACACCGACCGCACATCAAGCAAGCGCTATACCACTGGGCTACGTCCACCCCCTCCCGTGTGAAGTTATATTATTTAATCAGGTGAACTTATGTGATATAACTGACGACAAAGATATAAATATATATCTAAATCTGTGAGTTCTGCTTGGTGTTTGGTGTAGGATCGATCACCGTCAGTGGGACCATTGGTCTAGTTCTCGTCGCAGCCAGTGCGCCACGACTGGTGTATACAATGTGGTACGTTTTTCCTGTCTGTGGGATGGTGCATATAAAAGACCCCTTGCTACTAATCGGAAAATGTATCGGATTCTCTCTCAGAAGTCAGAATTACTAAATGTTTGACATCTAATAGCCGATGATGAACACATCATTAAAAAAAAAAACCTTTTAGCTTGCCTATTATTAAAACAAACAATTTAGAGATGCACCAATTTTGCCATATAAAGTGGAATAAGCGAAGTCTTCCCCATATTTATCCAGTAACCAAATGTCTCATTATGGATACCACACGTACCTGGATGTTGATATGCCCTGTTGTTGCTTTCGTTTACGTAAGTATGTTCAGCGCTGTCAGCACCTGTCCAAGATAGTTTGTACAAATATACTGACATCCAAAATAAACTTTACATATGCAACATTTGAATAATTTGATAAATATTGTTGCTAATCGAAAAGAACCAGTTCAAAAACCACCTTACAAACACACTGCATGTGTCACGAGATGCATTGTTTAGATGTTGAACTTCATGATAATTTTATATCCCACACTCCCGTTTGTTGGTTTTCTGTAAGACAATTTCAAGTCTTGTACAGTTTCTTTTGGACGTCAGTATATGTTATATGCTATTATTAAAAATACGGCTAAAAATAACTAATTAAGAATTAATGTGTTTCATGCAAGTGAACATATGAATTATAAAAGGCACACTGGACTTTAAATATACTTAACAGTAACATGTTAAATTATTGAAAATGCCCATTTAGCAATGCTTATAACTTCAAACGAAAAATCTAACTGTAAACCCGCCATACAAATAAAGCAGATTGATATAGTCACATTTATGAAATCGGATTGAAATTTATATACAAACACAAATGGGATAAAAGTTTCATTTAATCGTGTTTTTATTTCGCCATAATGAGAAAACTTATTTTTTTTTCTTCAGAAAATGTCAATCAACCGTCATTGACAATTAGCTTTTACGAAAGTATGTATGAATGACGTGATGTGCGACTGCAAAGTAAACAACTTCAACCTCTTACACAGTGGCAAGAACAAAACTGCAAATAAAGACAATTACTCACACAAACGCACACACAAACATGTAAACACACACGAACATAAACTCACCACCGCCACCACCAAAAAGCAAAAATACAAACTTACAACTACAACTTTGCGATCTCGCAGTGCAATGCTAAAAGACTTGCAAAGAGGATGCTTCGTTGTCTAGCAGAGCTTAACAGACCTTCGTGAATTAGGACTCAGGTGTGTATCAGGGGTGAACTAATATTATAGAAATGTTCAGTTACTTTTCCTGGCCTCTCTTCTCTTCTTAGTGATGCACACGATTACAACAATTAATACCAACAGAATCACAGCGCCTGCAGCCCCTGAAGCAGCGGGGACTAGTATTTGGGAAAGACGAGTATCACGTATTTCCTCTGTGAGAACAAAACAGTACAAAGAAAAACATTAAACTATATAGAAAACAGACACACCCTGAAATTAATTATCTATACAATTTATCATTGGCAATTGTTTTTTTTAATTTGTCAACTTATGTCTGGGTTAACTGTGTAAAGGCAAACATAATATATTATGTTTTAATCCAAAATTATTTTTAAATATCTTTAAACTTAATTTTTGAGGATCTGGAAGAAACATGTCAGTACACGCGTATCGCAGCTATGTGTTAGATGTGGTAAACTTTTAAAATTTGTTTTAAACGTATTCAACGATATCATCATCATCATCATCATCATCATCATCATCACTACTATTACTACTACTGCTACTACTATTGCTACAGCAACAACTACTACTACTACTACTGCTACTACTATTACTACTACACCAACAACAACTACTACTACTACAACAACAACTACTATTACTACTACTACTGCTACTACTATTGCTACAACTACTACTACTACTACTGCTACTACTACTACTACTATTACTACTGCTACTACTATTACTACTATTGCTACTACTTCTTCCTTACCAAATCTACAAAACCGACCACCACCCCTGGTTCCGTAGTAGTAGCAGTAATAGGAAAGATGGAGATAGAAAACAAATACCTCTTACCATGCATGTTAATTGATTGGTTTCCTGTTTGCTCTTTCTCATTGTTTAGACCTGTGACGTTGTTTGACACAGAACACTCGTAAGTTCCTGACTCTTTATAGCTGTATGGCTGGATAACGAGGACATATCTGTTTGGCGACTCTAACCTCCCAGCTATCTCTCTGATCTTCTGTCCTCCCCAAAAGTGAGTGAATTTGGAAAACTGGTACTCTGGAGGACGACCATTCGCTTCACAAATTATCTTCACAGAATTATTTTGTCTGTTAAATTCGCTGTACACTGTGACATTTGGAGCATCTGTATGAATTAAAGCATATATGCATATTCGTTTGTGCTCGCGTGTATATATGTATGCATGCTATGACATAGTGTAGTGTGGTGTGGAGTGGTATAGTATGGCACATTATGGTACGGTATGGTATGGTATGGTACCGTATGGTACGGTATGGTATGGTATGGTATGGTATGGTATGGTATAGTATGGTATGGTATGGTGTAGTGTGGTGTGGTGTGGAGTGGTATGGTATGGTACAGTGTGGTATGGTATGGTATGGTATAGTATGGTACAGTATGGTATGGTATGGTATGGTGTAGTGTGGTGTGGTGTGGAGTGTTATAGTATGGTACAGTATGGCATGGTATGGTATGGTGTAGTGTGGAGTGGCATGTATGGTACAGTATAGTATGGTATGGTATGGTATGGTATGGTATGGTGTAGTGTGGAGTGGCATGTATGGTACAGTATATTATGGTATGGTATGGTATGGTGTAGTGTGGTGTGGTGTGGAGTGGCATAGTATGGTACAGTATGGTATGGTATGGTATGGTATGGTGTGGTGTGTGGCGTGTTGTGTTGTGGTGTGGTAAGGTATGGTATGGTATGGTATGGTATGGTATGTTTATATGCAAGTGTGCATGTGTATGTATGCGTGCATATGTTCTGTTTTGAGAGTGTGTATGCATAGGGAGGTAGGTAGGCACATTCATGTATTCATCTTTATTATGACGTTTATTAATTTCTTTTTTATGTTTTTTTATGCATTATAATCAATCCATTCGTCGGTCTCTTCATCCATTAATCGAATAACCACTCCACCCATTCATCCACCCATCCATCCATCTATCCATCCATCCAAACGATCGATAGATCCATCGATCCATTCATCAATCCACCCATTTATGAATTCATCCATCTATCTATCTATCTATCTATCTATCTATCTATCTATCCATCCACCCATCCATTAATGCATACATGTATAGAACCATATTTTGATGCATCAATACAATTATTCTCTTCTCATGTTTCTTATCCAGCAGCATCATTAAAACTCACATATTATATCTGATGTGATCATCAATTTTAACTAAACATCATAAGTAGATTCCAAATAGGCTGCTACACCCACTTACAAATGACAGAAATACGAGTTTCCGTGATGAGGTTGTACAAGTTTGTCACGTATAGCGCTGAACACTGACATGTCTGGTTATGATCAGCTCTCTTCACGGTGAACCATATGTGTCTCACTACAGCAGCTCCATTTGTGCCTCCTGACGTGTTGGTTGGTATATCACCACACGTAAAGGTAATGTTTGAGACAGGTGGCTTTCCACCAGTTACTTCACAGGACATGTTTAGAACGTCTCCCTCTCGCACTGGGTTACCAGATGTATATCCCTTTATCACTAGTTTTACTGTCGGTGGATCTGAAAGATTATAGATCAGTCGTTTTGTCTCGAGTCATTATACAACAGAAACACAGGAAATAAGGAGAATAAATTATTAACGAATGCCAGGCCTGATGCGCGGCCAGTCTAAGATTCATCACCATCGGGAGCTCATTGGACTATTTTTGGTTTCTACCAGAGTACCACAACTGGTATGTCAAGGAAATGTTTGATTTAACGACGCGCTCAACACATTTATTTACGGTTATATGGCGTCAGATATACGGTCAAGGACCACACAGATAGAGAGAGAGAGGAAACCCGCTGTCGCCACTTCATGGGCTACTCTTTACGATTAGCAGCAAGGAATCTTTTATATGCACCATCTCACAGACAGGATAGTACATACCACGGTCTGTGTTACACCAGTTGTGGAGTACTGACTGGAACGATAAATAGCCCAATGGGACCACCGACGGGGATCGATCCTAAACCGACCGCGCATCAAGGGAGCGCTTTACCACTGGGCTACGTCCCGCACCTGGTATGTCAAAGGCCGTGGTATATGTTATTCTGTCTGTGGGGTGGTGGTTACAAAACATCCCGTGCTACTAACGAAAAAATATAGCGTGTTTCCTCTCTAAAACTACAAATCAAAATTTCCAAATGTTTGACATCCATTTGCCGATCATTAATAAATTCATGTGAGCTAGTAATGTCGTAAAAGAAACCAAACTAACTTTTCAGGAATACAGACACTACTTTGAAGAAATACTTTGTTACCAAGATTTAGACTCGAATCAGTCAGTAAAAATTGATTATTGTTATTTCAATACTGATACGTTGTTCCAAGAGACAATATTGTATTTGTGATATAAACCAAGGAAAATAGTATTTTGCTTGTTAGCGTGTTTACATTTAAAATAATAATATATAGTACTGTAGCATATTGATGAGTCTCTCCCTGTACATGTCGTCTGCGTGTATGTTTTAATCAACCTTTTTCACTAATTATATAGTCACAGTTGACTAACATGTTCAGTTATTTTGTTAAAGGAGTGATGTCTCTTGAGTTATTCGTATATCGTTTCCCATGCATGCAAAGATTAACCTTGTTACGATTTCCAACTATTAACGATTCTTGTGACTGTAAAAATAACCATGTAATGTATTGATTTTATCGCATTGGTGTTCACTGTGAAACATTATGTGATTGGTTAAAAAATTGACTCATTGATTGATTGATTGATTGATACATACTTTATTGCTTTTGAAAAACACATGAATTAGTCACCTGTTTTCCAACTATCTCTACAATATATACAAAGGCAATAAAGGCAATAATATATTTATGCAATTTAAATATGAACAGAAATGAATATCATTGAAAGAGAAAAAAATGTATTATTGGTAAATGTATATTACTATTTCAGTACAGGATTGAAAGGCTATGATCCTGTATTTCAAACCACCTGCTAATTGGCACCATAAAAGAGACTATACCATAAGAAACAGATTTAACAGCTTGTCTGTGTAACCGAAGTTTTCCACGGAACACTGTTATACTAAATTATGTTAATAGAATAGCATTAACGAGGAACAAATCTATATCACAGTTATATTGCTACTCACACTGGACATTAATTGTTACGTTGTTGCTTACGACGTTTGAGGTTCTGCACTGCTATGGTCCGGTGTCTTGAATTTTCACTATTTGTATTATCATCTCATAATATTTCTTAGAATAATCGTCATGATGTGTATGGCTACCACAACTACAATCATAGCCTGCATTGTTTGGATAATTTGATCTCGAACATGTTGAGCCTTCTTGTTCTATCTGACATAAAGCAGACTGCTGTCCAACTGATCCTCGTTTAAAGTATATGATGGTATTCAGGTTATGTGCGTTATCCACGCTACATAGTAATTCCACTTGAGTACCTATCACCACATCTTGCTTAGGCAGACTATATATCCACAGATTTAACCACACTGCAATAACTCCAGGTTAAAATATGCTGTAATGTTCGTTAGGAATGCGACGTTTTCGAAACATACACACATTTAGTCTGTCACGAAGAACAAATTATAACTGATCTTTTCACACGGATTTATTTGTTAGTGTCACTGAACTTCGCTATAGGCACCATCAAGAGGCAATTTATTCATCACGATAGGCCATATTTTTGCTGATGCTATGGACATGATATTGGTCATAGACATAGGGGCTCCCAGCTATATAGAGGTGCATAGGAATCACTAAACATTTAAACGTGGGTTATAACTAATATTGTGGATAGAATGATGGAAATAGATGATGAACTATTTCAAGGCAGCTAATTTTTCACGAATATATCTATCGTTTTTACCCTTACATGGACTTACATGGATCCAATATAAAATTATCAATACTATTATGTTAGCAAATAAAATTTGGTTGTTTAAAATTATATATATTGACTCACCTGTATGCATATTCTGTGAAAAGAAACCATGTACTGTGGTACATTTATTTTGGGAATGTACAAAAAGAAAAAACAAAGAAGAAACAAGAACGCATTAAAAAGAAAACAAATACGGTAATTAAGTCAAAAGAAAAACAATTATAGAATTTAAGATAGTAATATAATAAGATTAATTATGTTATATTCATAATTAAAATACAAATATATAAAAGACATTTGAAGTCTTAGATACCCAGTTTCGAATAGACCAAAACAGAGTTGACATAATATTACAAAGGCTATTACCTACGCCGATGCGATTCTGAGAAATATGTAAAATGTTCGTCTGTGTGTAAACTACAGTATAGTGATAATTCTATTTCTACTTATTATTGATAGAAAATGTCTATTGTAGTATGAATGTATATTAAATTGTTGTATAAAAAATGTGCATGTATGTATGTATTGATGTATGAATGAATATCTATATAATTATTGTATGTATATCGGATTTGACTGTTTCATACATAGATATTAATGCACTGGCACAAAGGATAATCAAATCCTTTCTAGCCTCACAAATTGGCTTATGCCGTTGGAGGGACTCGATCCTGTGT
>NC_054710.1:23312043-23425795 GCF_016097555.1 Gigantopelta aegis
ATTTTTTGTTTCAGAAAATGTTAATGAACCGTCATTGATAATTAGCTTTTACGAAAGTATGTATGAATGGCGTGATATATGACTGCAAAGAAAACAACTTCAACCTCTTACACACAGTGGCAAGAACAAAAAATACAAATAAAGACAATTACTCACACAAAGGCACACACAAACATGCAAATACACACGAACATAAAATCACCACCGCCACCACCAAAAAGCAAAAATACAAACTTACAACTACAACTTTGAGATATCGCAGTGCAGTGCTAAAACACTTGCAAAGAGGATGCTTTGTTGTCTAGTACAGCTTAAGAGACGTTTGTGAATTAGGACCCAGGGGTGAATCAGAGGTGAACTAATATTATAAAAATGTTCAATTACTTTTGCTGGGCTCTCTTCTCTTCTTAGCGATACACACGATTACAACAATTAAGACCAAAAGAATCACAGCGCCTGCAGCCCCTGAAGCAGCGGGGACTAGTATTTGGGAAGGACGAGTATCACGTATTTCCTCTGTGAGAACAAAACAATACAAAACAAAACATTAAACTATAGAAACACACCATGAAATTAATTATCTATACAATTTATCATTGGAAAAAAAAATTAAAACTTGTGTGGCTAATAAAAATAACACTACCAACATAATTATGGCGGGGTTTTTTGGGGTTTTTTTTTTTAATTTGTCAATTGAAGTCTGAGTTAACTGTACAAAGGCAGACATAATATATTATGTTTTAATATAAAAGAATTTTTAAATATCTTTTAAAATTAATTTTTGAGGATCTGGAAGAAACATGTCAGTACACGCGTATCTCAGCTATCTAGTAAACTTTTAAAATTTGTTTTAAACATATTCAACGATAATCATCACCATCATCATCATTTTATTTATTTATAGTTTCTAAACGTTTGTATGGAAACGCTGAGAGGAAAAATATCTCATATGTTACATTCAGATAATTACAAACCTGCGGTTACTACATTTGTGTAAAATTCCCCACATCCAAATTTGTTACAGACGGTGAGGACATGTAGCCCATGGTCGTCCTCTTGGATCTGACCAATCAGCAGTGAGAATCTGTATCCAGTGTCCCTGACCTTAGTTTTGTAGATATTTAAGGTCACGTCGATAACGTTGACCTCGCTGTTATGTTTTATGGTAGCTCCATGCGGGTTTGTCCAGTTGTATGAACTGATGTTATTCTTGGAGAATATCGTCTTACTTAAAGTTAGACTGTGTCCAATGGTAACCTCGATCGTCTCATTTTGTCCTGAAGCATCCAACAGTATTGGTCGAACTAGAAAAAAGAAAAGAAAAGGCATTCACAAGCATTATTGAAACGCATTCAGAAAAACACAAATATTAGCAATAAAATATCCCGAGTACACTGTCGTTCGAGAGCTAGTAGTAGAGTTGGAGAGAAGTCGTTCTATTGGCGTACATGGTGTTGATATTTAGAAGCCTGTTTCTGTTTAACGACACCACTAGAGCAACTCATGTATTAATCTGAGGTTATTGAATGCCAAATAACAACAACTACTATTACTACTACTACTACGACTAATACAACAACAACAACAACTACTACTACTACTACTACTACTACTACTACTACTACTACTACAACAACTACTGCTATTAATACTACCACTGCTACTACTACTACTATTGTTACAACAACAACTACTACTACTTCTGCTACTACTGCTACTACTACTACTACTACTGCTGCTGCTGCTGCTGCTGCTGCTGCTACTGCTACTGCTACTATTACTACTACTAAGTTTACGTGCAAAACTAGGCTTACGATGTTTTGTGAAATTGGGCCCTGGTTCCGTAGTAGTAATAGTATTAGGAAAGGTGAATAGAGGAAACAAATACCTCTTACCTTGCATATTAATTGTTTTGTTCCCTGCTTGTTCTTTCACTTTGTTTAGACCTGTGATGTTGTTTGACACAGTACACTCGTAGGTTCCTGAATCTCTATAGCTGTAAGGCTGCATGATGAAGACATATATGTTTGGAGGCTCAGACTTCCCCGCTAACTCTCTGATGTTCCGTCCTCCCCAAAAGTGAGTGAATTTGGAAAACTGGTACTCTGTAGGACGACCTATCGCTTCACAAATTATCTTCACAGAATCATTTTGTCTGTTCAATTCGCTGTACACTGTCACATTTGGAGCATCTGTATGAATTATAATATATATATATATATATATATATATATATATATATATATATATATATATATATATATATGCACACAAACATATACATATATATGCGTGCGTGTGTGTATTTAGGTGCATGTGTAGGGAGATATGTAGGTGCATGCATGCATGTTCATTTGTGCTTTCATGCATTATGATCTATCCGTTCTTCGGTCTATCCCTGTATCCATACTTCCATCCATCCATACTTCCATCCATCCATCCATCCACCCATCCATCCATTCACCCACTCAGTGGCACCCACCTACCTATTAATTGATTGGTCGATCCATCTATCTATCCAGCCATCAATGTATTTAATCACTCCCTAATTCATCCATCTGACCATTCACCGAACCATTTGTTCACTTCTGACATTTACAATCCAGTAGTATAATTAAAACTCACGAATATTTGATGTGATAATTTAGTCATCAAATATACTCAAGGGCAAAAGTTATTCTGACATTGATTGTTTGGAGTAATACATTTGTGAATGGATTTATGGATGTAAACCAGAGAAAATGTGCATGAAATAGCTCAAAGAAATGCAACCAAGCAGTTGTTGCAGCGATTGCATGCTTTGTGCAACAAACATGAATCCTTTCGATTTCATCCAGAACTTATTTTACAGTTCCTACGTGATACGGACTTTTATTGTAAATTTTAAATATGATCTAACTGTGATATTTGTATTTTTGCACAGTTCTTTACACTGTGTTTTAATTTAACTTTTATATTGCTGTTGATCATAAAACACTTTTTTGCATTTACAATAGTTTGACACCCAATAGCCGATGCATTTTTCGTGCTGGGGTGTCGTTAAACATTCATTCATTCATTCATTCAGAAACATGGAATATTCGGGAGGAATGCTGTCCAGTGTTCACCATAAAAGGCCAGACATTCAGTCACAAATCATTGCCACTCTGTGCAGCCTTCAGAAGTCCAGAAGTCAGAAAAGCACCATTAGTGCCACGCCTCAGTGAAAATGACCGATGGCGAGTCATATGGATGCTTGAATCTGGGACCTCGCAGCGTGACGTCACACGTCAATTCAACGTCCACAGAAACACCATAATTATGGCACTTATGACAACGATATCATGAAAACAACCCGGTCAGGGACCATCCCCGTAGCGGCCGACCACCCGTGACAACCTCTCGCCAAGACGCATGGTTCCGAACTATGCTGATCCTTCCTCAGATCTGGAATGACATTCCCAGGAAATTTCTCCAACGTTTAGTGGCCTCAATGAGACGACGGTTCCAGGCCTGTATCAATGCTCAAGGTGGACACACTCGCTACTGACTGTGTGAATTTCGCTCTGGACCCCCTCTAGTGATGTGGCTCATTTGCATAAGGCAGGTGCGCCCTTTTCATGGATTATTGCTCGCTTCCATACCTTCGGACATTTCTCTTTCCATTTTACAACGTTTCATACACAACAGTAAAACGTTATCCTTAATTATCTTTGTCTTTTGTATGTCACAATAACGTTTGCCTTTGAGTATACATAAGCAGATTCCAATGTCGTGATCTTGTACAGGCTTGCCATGTGACCGGCTTCTCGGTGAACCATATGACTCTGACTACAGCAGCTCCATTTGTGCCTCGTGACGTCATGGTTTGTACCTCACCACACGTAAAGGAAATGTTTGAGACCGGAGGGTTTCCACCAGTGATCTCGCATGCCATATTAAGACATTTTCTCTCTATTACTGGGTTACTAGATGGTAGAAGTATAACTACCGTTTCTAGCTCATTTTTCCAAATTCACATAACATTGGCGAGGTGTCATCCTCTCAGCGTCACTCCCTTCCCAAATGGGAAGGTGACGTCACAGCCCACATGCATTTCGATTGGCTTATCCCTTAATTTAATGTAAAAAATACACAAAAGCAATTCCATAAAAACTAGTTTATATTTACCTTGTTTTATGTGTGTATGTAGATTTTTTACATACTAGCCAAGCAATAGTACATATCAGCAATGGACACTGTCCAAAGCTTTTATACGAGTGTTAAAAATAGATGTGTGTATACACTTGACTTGACGAGAAAGCCGTGATTAGTGTGTGTTGTGTGTATATGACAAGTGTATATATCATATATACGAACATGTGTTTCTCTATGCAGAGCAACGACTGATATTAATTATAAGCATCAATACTGGAATCACCTCTGACTCTATGAGACTGAATGTGTATCATCTCACAGGGAGGTCATAATGGGGGCAAACTTTTCTGTGTCTTGACATGGATCCACTCCTCAATGTCTACTACTACTACTACTACTACTACTACTACTACTACTACTACTGTTACTACTATTACTACTACTACACACACACTACAGGAAGGAAGCAGACAGCGCAAATGTCTTGAAAAGAGGAATGATATAAGGTGGCAAGGGTATTTTCTAATACAATGTGATTCCAGAATTGCCCTATAATCGTTACCAGGAAAGACCATTTAGAACGTCATATCAAGCAGACACACATTTCTACCCATCAAGTGGGAATTGCAGCACACAATGTGGATGAACCACCATGCGACCTACAATCATTGGGTGGTACTATGAGGATTCATACTATTCAAGACAAGGGCATACAGATATGTACCCCGTCGCGAACAGAGCTTAATTGTCGTTTTTGCATAGATCCATGTTCGAAGGTTACTTGTTTGTAATATGAAGTACATTCTTAAACTTAATGACAGCCAAGTGTTATTAAAATAAATTTATCTTTTCACCAGGCATGCAAACTGTTTGGCTGTATAAATGCACCGGGTTTCACTTGTGACAAAGTGATGCACGACCAGTTTAGGTAATTTTCAAAGGCGCATCTTATGAAAAACAGAATAGCTAAACCTTTATTCAAATGACGATTTTTGAAATATTTGATGAGCAAAGTTTCAATAGATATAGGCGTCATATCAGCCAACTCTCGCTTGTGTGTGGTTTGTATGGGTGTGGCCATTGTCAAAAATGTACCCAAAATCATGCAGTTTGGGGACACATTTTGGAATGTAACACAATTTAACTCAACATATTTAAATGAGTCCTTGGTCATTATGACCCTATTAGTAATTTCCTTGAGACTAAAAAGACCGGTGTCTTTGTTTATTTTTAACCATAGTGGACATTCAGGATGTCAGGGGCTGGCATTCATACATCTCAGCTGATGATTCACAAACGACTGTGGTCTTCTACATTAAGGCTTTTAGATCGTTTTCTTCTGAATATGCTTTTTTATATTTTTAATAGTCCAAGAACACCTGCAGACGTTTAACAATAAAACAGGACATAATGTACCACTTCCCATATGTATGGTTAATAGGACGAACCTCTTAAAGATAAAATACCACCTTTGTATCTGTAGTGATTTCCACTGCTATTTTATCTTCACATGTGTCATATGCTGAATCCACTGCACAAACATTTATTATTTCACGGTGAAATGGATGGTGCCATTTTATTCCTAGAGGAATAAGGTATAATTCACAGGGATCACTTTTCCTGTCAGACTGACAGTCATTCGTAAGTTCGAAACACAGAACAACATTCCCATCAATGTGTTTGGATACAAAAAGGAAAATGTATTCCACATTCCACGTGTCCAGGCATCCATTTCATCGACATGTTGACCTGCTGATGACTGCCGACAGTAGAAAGAAAAATAAATGTTGTTGGATCAAGGATCATTAGAGCTATAACTATCGCCATCATTACCACAGTCTATATGTCATCACTTATGTGCTAGCATAGGCTGACGTCTTTGAAAATGTTTGGGACGTCTGTCTCAGTTACTATGAATTAGACCCAGTACACGTTTACACTTCACTCAGCCTGGCTTGGCAAGCAGCTCTGAAGATGACAAGTATTCATTGAGAGGCCGTATCACTCTTATAACCCACTACTATACCAAATCTAACAAGACTCATCTTCCACAATTTCAACCTGAACAATCGGAGAGCCACATAATAAATTTTGATACAACCTCTACTCTACCTGTTTAGGAATTTCAATGAGACAAACAGGACAGTTGGCTTTTGCTCAAGTGCCAGATTACTTTGATTGGATCTGGCTTCTCCATATCTGTATTTCCAAACAGCACGACTACATCTTGCACATTTATTCCTTACTCTAGATTGTTTTTATTTTAGTTTTCTTTTTGACAGGATGCAACTCATCTCGTCAACCACTAGTGCACCTTAACATCATCAACGAGGACACAGATGGTCATATAGATCATACTTTAAACATTTAGATCTTTCTTCAAAGTGTTATGTAAAAACTTCTTTTTTTTATTCGCATTATTAATTTGTGTGATCCTCTCATGTTTCTCTTAATTATTTTTGGACTGTTCTTCCAAAATGCTAAAAATATATATACATTTTCGGCTAGGCAGTCAATTCTTGTTTTATTTTGATTTGTTAACATGCTAACCAATCTTAGTTCACTAGTTGTGGTTCTAAATTGTCCATATCATGTTGTTAACTCCCCTCCCCTTACAACTGTCGTTTTCTGTCCAAATAAAATAATATATATTGTAATCAATATTTACTGTATGCAAAATAATAAAAATAAATATATAAAATAAATAAATAAATAAATAATAATAATAATGGTAGTAGTAATAATAATAATAATTATAATAATAATAACAAGAATAAAACACACCACGACTAGATACAAACATATTTTTAGATAACTCGGCTGTTCTGCGTAAACTCTGCTCTGAAAGGCTCCAAATTATATCATTATACATTAATGTTTTCTGATAATCGACATACCGCTGTGTAGCTTAACTGGTCTACTATTTATCTAAAACCATTTATAACCACGCAGAAAACAAAGCTAAGATGGTTCCAGTATAAAATATTACACAGAATATTGACTACTAACATATTTGCCTATGAAACTTGTGGATAGTGAAGCGTGTACTTTGTTCATAAAAGTAAAGAATGTATAATTCATTTGTTTCGGAAGTGTGATATTGTTCAATAATTATGGAATACATTTTGAAAGTGGTAATCATATAATTAACCTAAAACACTCTCTTGAACTTGTTATTTTCGGACATAAGAAGAACATTAGGACATACACTGTCTTAGATCTTTTATTAGTTTTAGCAAAATAAAGCTAGACATTACACATTTTAAATGTGAAATTAAACAATGATGCATTGCAGAAAAAAACATATACACTTCAGTAACAACAGTATCAATACATTCTTTACTAAGTGGTCCTTGTACCATTCTCTTTTTGAAAACATAGCTTGAAAATTCATGTATTCGGTTATTTATTTATTTATTTATTTATTTATTTCTGTATGTATAAGTTAGTTGCAGGCTCCTTTCCCCCACCACCAACAGTTCATAAGTTAAAATATGAAATGTTAGTAAAAGTGGATCGCATTATCTCAGAACGTTGCAAGACTGCACAGGAAATTAATAATATACTTTTCAAATTACCATATATATGAAACATAAAGTATTTTCAACAGTAACTACGTTTATGTACATGTGTATCGTGCATGTGTATGCAAGCTAGTGAGCGAGTGATTGAGTTTTTCTGTGCGTCAAAGTCCTTTCTGTTTTGCTTCTTCTTTTTCATTATTATTACATTTTATTATTATTGTTATTATTATTATTATTATTATTATTATTATTTTATAATTAATACTATTTTGTTTAAATTTACTTAATATTATTTATTTATGTATTTATTTATTTATACTTATTATCTTGATTCTCCTATTCACTGCCTCTTCTATAACCTAGACTGACAGAAACCATAACAGTTTTGTATTATTACTTTTATAAACCATTGTGTTATTGTTTATCTCGTTTACAGAAACAAGACATGATTTGTATTGTTTACATATATTTATATGAACGTTTACTTGAAATCTAATAATTATGTCATGAACTGGTGTTGTCCATGACTCATGTTTTGTCCTCAGCATGAGTTGTCTGTCATGTAAATGAGGGACTGGAATAAATATTTATTACCCCCCCTCCCCAAAAAAAAAAAAAAACAACCCCAAAAACCCAACAAAAAAACAAAACAGAATCCAACAAAACAACCAACCCCCAAAAAAACCCCACAAAAAAAAAAAAAAACCCACAACCCCCCCCCCCAAAAAAAAAACAAACAAACAAAAAACAACAACAACAACTAAAAAACAAACAAAAACAAGAATAATAATGATAATAATGATAATAATAAAATGGAAAATACAAATATGTAAATAAATAACTTTATTTGGCCAATGCACACATTTATTGTGTAAAGGTATTAGCTGTAACGAAATTTATGAACAATATTTCCTACTAACGATAACAAAACAACTGACGCGTGGGGCGAATTAGCAAAAAGAGGGAGCGAAACATCTGGTACCAGTAAAACTTCGAGTGATCGACAATTGCTTCTGATTAGTCCATCATTTTTGACAGTGTCCTGGAGTTTATTGGTTCGAAAGTGGTCTTGATTAAAAACATGTCCTGATGACATTCCTATATTGGACGTTTGATGATCGTTTGTGAACAAATTATGACCGAATGGATTACATGTTTTTTGAGTGGAATTTGCGATAACTGGCAAGACATCTCGCACAGTGATAGTGCTGGCTTAGTCTATTTATTCTATGTGGACCTATTTCGTCTCTGTAAAGCCACTGCACACAATATAAGATGCAATATACAAATAATTTTAAAATATGAAATGTTACTTTGCAGAGACAGAACAATTCGGTCTAATGCCATCATGACTTTAACAAACCGTGGTTTGACTCTCTGTATGAAGGTACAATACATATTATACACAAGTAGTCTACAAATATATTCATCTTCACTTACGAAGACTGCATAATATTCGTTACATGACTGCAAGATAAAAATGACATCTTTTTACTTTTAAAAGGCTCATACTTACAATATACATGGATGGTCACATTCTTGGTTAAATGATATCGATTAGTCTTATGCTCAGCTGAACACGTGCACTGACGACGATGGAGATGTCTGAACACTTGAAACGAGAGATACCCTATTACAGTAGGTCCTTGTTGCATTTCAGTCGTCATGACGTTAATTCCGTCACATCGTATTGTGACTTTCGACACAGGTGGGTTTCCTCCAGTAACTTCGCACGACAAGTTCAACACGACACCTTCTTCGACTGTAATTACTGAACCGAAAAGTGGCAATGTTTCATTGTTTTGTTTTAAGACAGGACTTCTTGATGGAGGATCTGTAAAACATACACAGCACATGAATTAGATATGCATACTGTACATAGTAAAATAGTATATATCACATGCAGATTACTATTTGTGAAGAAACTTGACTTCAGGTAATAAAAATTAAAATGTTTGTGGGTTTCCTCCAATAAGTTCGCACGACAATTTCAACACGACACCTTCTATGACAATGATGGTTTATTTTTGTAATGGAAAACAATATTTACTTATTGCTGGCTTACTGGAATGGATATTATTACAGAGAATTGCGACGCAAAACTATTTCAACGCATGACTGTTTCATCAGTCAGCAAAAATCACCAATTCTTCAGTACTAAGAATAACATCTGATGTGACGTTTTAAGTATTACGTAACAACCTGCTCACCAAATTCCGGATTCAGTGGGGTGGAGCAAAATGGATTCGTCTGTTATTTATACTAGCTGTTACATGTTTACCGTTTTATTAATTAAATATACCAATAGAGTTGTTTATTTTAAGCAGTAATGTCCATTAAATATTGTTGAATATGCATACCAATTAAAAAACCTTTCCGAATTATTCCTTTAACGAGGCCACATATGGACATATAGATCACTTTTTAAACATTTAGACATTCTTTCAATGTGCTCAGTCAATTTTGTTTTATCCACATTAATAAATAGTCTGATTCACTCATATTTATCTTATTTATTTTTGGACTGTCCTAAAATGCTCAAATTTACATATATTTTCAGCATTTTATTTTGGTTTGTTAAGATGCTATCCATTCTTTGTTGTCAAATTATTATTTTAGATTGCCCATATTATGTCGGTAACACTTTTCCATTTCCAATTGTCATTTTCGGTACAAATAAAATAATATAGTGGGCATATTTAAAAAATACTAGGTTTGGTGTGGGATGGAATTTGAATATTTGCCCTTCTATTCCTTTTAAGTAATTCATATTAGGAAATAAAGTAATAAAGTTTTTTAAGAGACAGGAGGAGCTGCATTAATACCATGCATAACAAATTCCTTAATTAATCCATTTTGACTTGGTGAAGTTTAAATAGTTTTGGTGTCAGCCATTGATAAAAATCAAAGATGCCAACTTAACAGAATCAATGCAACATCATATCAAAAGTATATGAGGGAACTTTGATTAACTAATGTGTTTTTTTTCGTCACCAAGAAACATGTTTGAAATCTAGATAAGCTAATTTACTTATGTGATTAACTATTTGTGTTCCATAGGCACTTTAGTTTTGGTGTCGGATTAAAATTATAGTTTGATGTCGGATGGAAATAAAATGTCATAAATTTCATCAGTATAATTTGAATGAACACATTATACCACACCTAGATATGTGTGTTGAAGTGTTTTCTTCATCATTATGCTTCATTAAGAAATGACAGTCATAACGTTTAAAGCGACATTCCTGACTTTATAAACATTTAAACATGCACCATGCTAACAAGGCTTTTATTGGGTAAAATTGAATATATTCATAACATTTTTTTGCTTAGAATATTCTCTAACCGCGTCTTATTCACAAACCTCTTTGTTTTTTCTTGTGTTCTTTCACCCAACTTTGAATGTAACAAATCTGTCACATATACTTTTGTTTTATAACCATATGGATTTTTTGGACCTTGGACTTTTGGAGTATATGTTTTCTGTTCTGGACTCATGGCTTTCTTACCAAATATCGCATCATTAGCTTTCATGGACTCTTTTCTTACGAAGTCTACAAGAGTATGAAAGTGAACACACTGATTTCTATCTTTAGTTGTTTGCACAATGTTTCGCCATTTGTCATGGTACTGATATGGCAGCTTCATGACAAGACCTCTTATGTTATCTGGATACTCTAGTATCTTCATAGCATCTATACTTTTCACAGCATTCTCAGATTCAGTAAGACAAATAGAATACTCATCCAGTGCTTTAGCATTGTCTGCCTTAATGATAGGCCAGTCCAGTGCCTTTTTCACAAAGGCACTAGCAATAATATCTGCATTACCATACCTTTCTTCAAATGCATACAGTATAGCTTGATAAGCTCTGACACCATCCAAGTAATAGTAGCCCGATACTATTTTATTGGCCTCTCCAGTTGTAAACTGATCTAAATAATTCACAAGTTCATGACTGTTATTACAATTGACAACAATTTTGTTGTTGAACTGTCTCATGAAGCGTTTGTATTCTAGTGGATTTCCACTGAATTTCATCATTTCTATCACTGGTTTTTGCAAGTGTTGCAAAATTGAAATGCCATCGATCCTTTCATCAATATGTCTCGGAGGTGTAAACGGTTTTGCCAAGGGATCTAGTGGTACATTACCATTAATAACTGGCTCTACAGGTTGATAATTATCTACAGAATGTACATTTGCCTTACTTTTGTCACTATAAACACTACCTTCAAGTGATTTTTCGTACCTGTTTAACACCTTTGTTTTGGCTTCTGATGATGCTATTTCGGCTTGAAGTTTTAGTTCTTCTTCTTCCATTTTTAGCTTTAATTTATTCATCTCAATTGTCTGCATCTGTTTCAAAAGTGTTGCTTTGCTTAACAGCTCAGCTCTTTTCTGCTCTTCCTTGAGTTTAGCCATAGAAATGGAACTAGCCTGACTGATACTTGATGCACGACTTTCAGACTTCACACGAGAATGACTGACTTGTGAAACACTATCTCTAGGTTTAATATCACAGTGTATTGAAAACCAGTTTTCTACTTTTCTCTTAAAATCATAAAGAATAGGATCTTGTTCAATACTGATTCTTAAAATATACTCTGTCTTTTCCTTCTCTGTCAACACTTTTAAATAATTATCTCTATCGATGAAGCATTCCTCCCACATTGACAAACATTCAGAATATTCGTGTCTCACTTTATCCGTGTCCGCACACTCGGACAATGAAGATTCTGTAAAAGTCTGCTTGGCTCTCAACTGTCTAAAAGATAATTTCAAGCCCTTCTCTTTCTGTTCTACTGTCTATGCTAACCCCTTTAATGTCATTGTTCGTGGTCTCGCCCCAACCTCACTGGCCTCGGAATCGTTTTCACTTCTCATCGTCTGACCGGAAATGTCAATACATATAGACGACAGAAACACTCATCAAAAATGTTCCACTTACATTTACTTCCTTGCTAATGTGACTAACCATTGACATTTGTATGATCAGTAAATCTGCTCTAATATAATCTTGACTATTCATTCTCATTTCTATTATATCTATCTCATCTAATTTATCTAAAAGTTCCATTCTTCTTTCGACCTCGTGCTGTCCATATTGCCTTTTTTCATATCTAGAGTTCTCTTTTCCTACTTTCTCAAATAATAAAATATTCATACTAAAACGCGAACGAACCGGTGAGTACTAAAACATGGATCAGACCGCTACAATGTATATAGCAACTTAAAAAAAAATTTTTTTAGATGCATAAAATTACTAAAGGTAAACTCTCGTTTGAGCTGCCAATTTGATATTTTTTTTTTTTTTTTTTTTTGCCTGATGTTGACCACTTTTGAAATATGCCCTAGTTTACTAAAGCACGCTTCAGAGACAATGCAAATGTAGCTGCATACCTTATCTGTTCTAACATTTTGTCTTCATCCCTGTATTAAAAATAAGCTATAATCTTTATAATTTAATGATATTTTGTAAATATGCTTTTTTATTAGTTATTTATACTGAATTTCTTTTTCAATTTTTTTTATTTCAGTTGGTATGGGTTTAAAACTTAGTAATTTGTTCTTATATGATTTCTAAATTTATTCATTATGAAGTTGCATGCCAATTCATCAGTTTCCTTTTGACGGAAACGGACTAACTGACTATATACGATGAGCACATGGTTATTATTCAACAAAGAACATACTAGTTTTGATTTTGGCTTAGCAGCTAAATTGGAGGGATAGTTGAATTTGAGAAAGGTCAGTAAGATGTTTCTTCAATTGCCCTGATGCCGACCATGACGTTTTGTTTGTTTGCATTAATAATATATATCTATGAGTCTAAACCTCTTTTAAAAAGTGCTATCTAGAGTTTAGTCTTGATTATTATGAATGTACTTTTCATGTAAACTAGGGGAATCTTGTATGAAAAATGGTTTTATTTTACAAGATTTCATGTCATACATCCTTCTAGATGCTAACTCCCCAACCCCCAATGCAGATTTGAGACCACTATGTGTAGAACCGTTTCATCGATGATTAAATTCGGTCTTCAAAGATGTCCAGTTTGCGGGTGTTCGCGTCGTTTCGTGATAATATCTCCAACAGCTGGTTTCCCTACACTAAATATTTCACTTATTGACTTAGATAAACTGTTTTAATGATTTTAAGTTAACCATCGAGTGATCAGTCAACACGACGATTCTGTCCGAGACCACTGGCTGTCAAGAGGTCGGTACCGCGATGGACATGCCCAAAACCTTATTGGTATAGGGGAATGTAAAAAGGGTACTCTCTCTCAACACGACGATGTTTTGCTTCAAAATCGATATGGAAATGAAATGTCACTGACATCTGTTCAACCACGCAAAACCAATTACTCTTTATTTTGCTAAATAAATGTTTTTAAAAAAGAAAATATATTTAAACAATATGAAGACAGTGGGTTACGTTTATTTCGTTCTATCGATATTTGGAGCAAATCATGAGATATGTTTGTCATGGAACATATTTGTGAAGGGCCTTCAACCACATTCGTAATTTACAAACACCTAACCCAAAACCTAACAGCCTATCGCCACTACATTTACAGCAAAGCTGCAAATAAACACAACTTATATGTGTATACTCGTTACTTCAATTCAGTTTTTTATTACCGTAAGCATTTGCTTATTGGCACAAACAATATACATGTATAACCAATCGTGACACAAGTATGGCTAGAGAAGAATTTAAATAGACAATTGGAGCATGATATATTAACAAATTATCCAATTTCAAAATGTCTGTACTGAAAGGCTTTGACCAAATATTTTCCCAAAATGATATTCATCTTCAACGTTTCCAGTATTACATAATAGACAAACGCTCGTGATATCCATACACACCTGGAGGACTTAACTCAACAACTTGATATCCCAGAGACAGAATTAAAGGCTATTATAGATTGGCCCATCCTGACTCCAGCCCAATTCTACATCCTTGGCAAGATCCATAAGGTTAAAAACAAAGGTGATATACTCCGTGGACAACCAATACGCAGTCAAGTAAAAAAGCTTCTTTGTGGTTGCACTGGAAACTTAAACCGGTGGCACGTTTGTATTGTACAGAACTGGTGATTGATACCACCCATTTCCTTCAGAAAATAGAAGAAATCAACAAAACATCACACACAAATGGCAATTTATTGGCTCTGGATGTGGTCAGCCTCTACCCTAATAATGTCGTCTCTGAGGGTATTGAAGCACTCACTGAAGCCATTAAAGATACTAACATTTTAAGCAAAAGTGAAACTACCAGTGTATTGTTTTTAGCGGACTTTGTATTCCATAATAATGAGTTAGAATTTGATGGCCAGTATTTTCACCAAATATCTGGAACAGCTATGGGTACCCTCTTTGCTGTCACATATGCTAACATCTATATGTGATTCTGGACTCGTAAATATTGGATTCAATCTCCTTGTCAACCAGACATATACTAAAGGTTCACCGACGACATTGGGGCTTGATCATCTTCACTTGTCTGAATTCACACCACCCTCACCTCAAATCTACCATGGATATTAGCCAAGACTGAGTACTATTATTCCTGGATGTAAAAGTGATTAGTGATGGTAAGACTTGTTTTCTAAACAAACAGCTTCGCACATATACCTCCCACCTACTAGTTGCCACCCCCATCATGTTTTCAACTATATCCCCTACAGTGGATCTCTTAGAATATATTGTATTAGTAGCAAGGCAAAATGGGCTGAGAAACATCTTGTCGAATTTGGCAGTTACTGTTCTGGTTACAAACGTAACAAAATTTTTAAAATGTTTGAAAAGCCAAAATTAGACATAGAAATTAACTTCTGACATATGATCATAGAGCCAGTGTTAACTCTGACATCATCCCATGGGTCAGTACCTATGCTCCTCGCCATCCTGATATACAACACCTAGCCCAAGACGACAATATCCTTAAAACAAGCCACGGAATGTCCAAGGTTGTAGAAACAACATAGTTAGTATTGCTCAAAGAAGAAGTTCTATAATTGCAAACATTGTGAAAATGAATAAACTCAGAGTCACAGATCCTTGCCCAGAAAAGTGGGGATATAAACCCTGTAGTAGACCTAGATGTAAATTATGTGAAACGATGACGACTACTTTCTACATTAAACATACTCTAAATTTTCAGTCTAATTTTGTGATTTATTGTATCACCTGCAATAAATGCCAAATTCAGTATGTTGGACAAACTGTCAACAGTTTTAGCACAAGACTTTCAGGGCACAGACATAATATTAAATATAAGACAGCTAAAGCCCCACATGTAGGCCCCACTTTAATATCCAAGGTCACTCCCTCAGTTGCATTCTCCTTCAAAGAGTTGCTGTTCATGACCAAGCCAAACTTAATTTGGCTGAAACTATTTGGATACATCGTTTGAACTGTGTGTGGCCAAAAGGACTGAATGAATGTGATCCGAGTGGCAGATAATCCACTATCTGCTTGATTGGACGTTTGTTTGATACCTCTGTAGTTTTATTGAATGGTTAACTATACTTGAGTTTTAGCCAAGCACACTTGTTAGACTACACCTTTTATACCTGTGAGTTTTCTGTTTCTCCTCATACTCTTGAAAAAGTCTGTATTATACAGACGAAACGTCGAGTTTTAACTTTGTGTTGTGTTTTTTTTTTAAAGTGGATAGATTTAGACAACGACTTTTGGTTTTAATTTAAATATAAAGAAAATATTATCGGGGACAATACTTCATCTTGCATTTAACCAAGGTCACATCAAAAGAATTCGGACCTAAATCCCTTTACCGTGACACAAGATCTAACACAGATAATGTCAAAGGTGTCAACTGATCTCTAATTGCTTAATTGTTATTTGCCAGCTGTTCCCAGCCACACGTAACGGCGATAATCTTCTGTCTGCTGACCTAAGCATGCACATATTACACTAGTCGAGTTTGCAATCAGGTTAGATAGCCTAAGTGATATTCAGAACAATTAGTGACGCCATAATGATTGATAACGATTTGAACGTCCAGTTTTCAGAGGTACAATTTACACTAAAGGAACACTTTGGGACTGAAATAATTGCCCAGTGTTCATTTTAGAGAAGTAAACTTTAATGTTAAAAGATGTGAAAATCATGGGACCGTGGAAAATGTTTAATTTCATTGTATATTTTTCAGCGGGTTCACAACAGTTTTAATCTTTAAGAATAGCAAGAACACTGGTGGTTTCATTAATAATTAATACATTGGAAGCACAAATGTGTCAAGGGAATATCACTTAAATCTATACTTTTGCAAAATGGACCTTTCTCTGTCCAGCTCCTTTTATTTCTGTTGGTGGCTTTTTGGATTGTTCTCATTCATACGCATGTCAAAGATAAGAGTTTTGTTATCAAACAATCAGTCTTTCCAAATACAAAGTTGACAAATGTATTTGCAATTATGTTTTTAAATGCATAGCTCAGGGCATAGCAATCAAACATGTAAGCTAAGAGAAAATATCATTTCTACAAATTTTCAGTCGATGTGACATTCCCTTGTCACAAATATTGTCTCAGTCCAATAGGCAGGATCAATGTAATAGTTTATGGAACATGGGGATACATTAGTCTGTAAGTATGGGTTCATCATTACAGATGACTGAATATTAAAAAAATCATACATTCACTCAGATAGGAAATTATGTCACAGCTTGAAGTGGCCCACGATGAAGTATATACCCTATGCATGCATTGTCTTCCTACCACGAGAAACAATTTAAAAGCGTATATTTTCTAGTACTGCTTGGATGAAAAGACAGAAACATAACGCTATTGATAGGTTCCTATAGTAGCCTCTCTAGAGAGGAAGCTTCAGTACTATTTGGGTTGTCATCAAATAGAAGAAAAGGCACACTCTATTTGAAGCACACTGATTTCACTGAACGGATTGGACCTTGTGGATTTCCTAAATCAGCTGAGAATGTGTATGGTGATACAGATTTATATGAAGGGATTGGTAAAGCCAGGTTAAGAATGTTAGAAAAGGGAATGAAGGCTCTGGGGGTGTTTCCACCTTTCAAGAATGCCTGAACTAATTTGGATAGAGCTAATATCTAACTGTAATATTGGTTATATACAAGCATTCCATAATTCGACAATGGTGTACATCTTTCTTAAGGAGGTTGGGGAAAAAATGCATATGTAGCAAAATTAGGCACACATGTATTACAGAATACAAATGCCCTGCAGTCCAGCGCTGCAATCTATCAATGATAATCTGAAACCAGCTAGTTATTGTTTCATGTTAAATGATGTTTAGCAATAGAAACCATATGAGATAAAACATTTTAATTATTGCAAGAATAACAGTGCCAGATGACCCCAAAAGTACTCTTAGAGTCAATGTCACGGAGGAACCTACATTCACTGTAAATATTACCCTATTTATCATAAAACGTGTACCCATTTCTGGCAAACATGCTTCACAAAATGTTTGGCCAGACGTCTAAAAATAGAGATGGGATCTGTTTAAATCCCCAACATATGAAGCATATTTCGTTTTACTCTACACCAAAAACCAAAGATTAAAGAAAATCATAATTTATGGTACATCATTTTATTCATTAACATCTTCAGAACAATTAGTTAACTTAAAAATATTTGACTTGATTCAGGTTGTGAAACAGTCAATTTAGTGAGTACTCTTTTGTCTTTGGGTAGTGGCGGAAAAAAAAAAAGAAGAAGTATGTACAGGTTTATTTTTTATAACTGCTATTTCAATTCAAATTATAATAGCCTGCCAGTTTATATCATATGCATTATAGAGCAAGTTATCTATGTACAGTAGTTATTAAAACAAGTTATATTATTATCTAGACGGATGTATGGCACAACATGAATACTGTAAAATAAATGCATTTTTCGTACCAGATTTTCCATAATTTACATGCAAATTGAAATACACAATTGTATATATCAACCAATTACATATATTTAATAACTAGTAGTAAACCTTTAATAGCACTTCAGGAAAGGACCCAGGCTCATAGATATAATAATATAAAAAGAAATACATTTTTGTTTTCACACTAAAGTGACCTACCTTTACAATAAATCATACCATATATAGATCTCAATAAAGGCAAATTTCGCGTGGATACCTACCCTTCGTCATAAACATTACCCTAAACAGACGTGAATAAGCTTGGGTACCCACTTAATGTTTTTAAATATATGTTTTAGACATTTGTAAACGCATTGTTTCAAGATACATTGATTTTAATACCAAGATTCCCATATTGATATAATGCAATCATATTTCCGAAGAATGAACCTTATATATATATATATATATATATATATATATATATATATATATATATATTATATAGAGAGAGAGAGAGAGAGAGAGAGAGAGAGAGAGAGAGAGAGAGAGAGAGAGAGAGAGAGAGAGAGAGAGAGAAGGCCTATCCTCAAATATATGAAACATGTAAAATGTAAAATTTCTTTAATTTGACCCTAAATGACTTTAGATGAACCCCACAATGACATTTAAAGGTCAGTGTCGCGTTAGTGTCAATAAACATACCCTGTATAGACCTTAAGCATGGGTACCCATTTCTAACAAACCATGCTCCAAAATGTGGACATAACACATTCCTGAAAATCTCTGGATTTTCCACTGTAATTTGGAAAAGCAGGAAGCACCAATACTAGATTTGTAATGGACATGTTTATAAACTAGAGTAATAATATGATAAATATTGATCTACATTGGTTAAAATATTTAAAAGAAAGAAAAATTGATTTGTGTAATTTACAGCACATTATATATTATACACACATTATATAATAATTATTCACATTATATATTCAGAATCAATGACCTTCATTTGACCTTAGAAATGTAGGTCGAATTGGCCAATTATAAAATTCAGCAAATAAAAATGGAACACTTGGAGGTCAAAGATCACTAAATATATAAGTTTAAGAGTTTAATATCCCCTGTAATTGAAATTTGATGTCTGTCCTGTGGACTATTGTCAAACAATCTAATTAAAATTAGCTCCACTATTACATGTGGATCTAACAGCAGCCCAGCCCGTTGGAGCTCATGTCCAGTTGATCTTTCATTCCACCAATCAAAACCTTACTTACAAAATCATGCCAGTGATTTGAAAATAAATTGAAAACATTCGGGATTATGCTGAGGGTTAACGAAATGATTCGGGTGAATTACGAAGTATGCCAGAAACTAATTGCAATGTAACATTTTATATACAATTCGTTTTAAGACGAAAAACCCCAAACCGTGATGGTATAGCCATAAGATATGTTTATACTAGTATACAATCCAGAGTTTATCACTGCACTTTTCCCCCTGTTTTTTGTTGAAATAGACCAACAAGTTCGCCTATTACAAAAATAGTCTCGCCTGATATTTTTAGAATTTGTATGCTCACGAATAACGCTATAAAAGGCGAAGTGTAATTGGTCGATATTTAAATAGATGAAATGTCATCTGGACATGGGAGTCCACGCAATGCTGTTAGATCTACTGGTGGTAGACCCAGTAGAGCTAATTTTAATCAGATTAATTGTCAAGCATCACTAAAAACATTTTAAAGAGTTTAATATCTCCTATAACTGCAGTTTGATGTTTGTCCTGTGGACTATTGTTTTGGGGTAGATGCAGTAGATCGACACCATTAAAAGTATGTAAATACTCGATGAAGTCTATGCATATTTTTAGATACGAATCAATGTTCAAACCTTCCTGACTCTCTGACATAATTAAGCCGACCTGTTATTGAAAAGGATAAAGACGGGGTACTTGCATTAAAGGTAAATGTATTTCAGTAATCAATTGAACGGTTATAGTCTTGTACTTCACGCTACCTGCTAATAGACATAATGAAATGGACTATAGCATGACAAACAGATCTAATAGGTTGACTTGGTAACCGAATTTCCACTAAAATATGATTAAGAAATTTACATTAACGACAATCAAATCTATGTTATAGTTGAATAGTTACTCACATTGGACAGTAATTGTTAGGTATTTGCTTGCGGCGTCTGAAGTTGTGCACTGCCATGGTACTATGTCTTGAATTTTCACTCTGTCTATTGTCATCTCGTAATATTTCTGTGATTTAATATTCAAATTTGTGTTTGTACCACAACTGCAAGTATATCCTGAATAGTATGGATAATCTGTCCTCCAACACTTTGAGCCTTGTTGTTGTATCTGACATATTGAACGTTGCTGTCCAGCTGATCCTCGTTTAAAGTATATGATGGTATTCAGGTATCGTGCGTTATCCACACGACATGTTAGCTTTACTCGATCGCCTTCATTCACAGTATATCTGTCTGCAGATAACACAAGATAGATTCCTGGAAATATACATAAAGACAACACGTAAATAAATAAATAAACCAAAATCAACCAACTGACGAGACAAACCAATACACGCAGTTAATATAACGATAGGCAAATGTAAAATGGCTATTTCGCAAAGAAGCATACAATTTATATCGCAGAACGTTTCTTAAACACTAGAAACTAATTATTAACTAACCCAAACTGATTGTGCGCACACACACACACACACACACACACACACACAATCGACACACATACACAATCGATCTCATATTATTAGTTGTATATCTATTGGTCTGCATATGCATGCACCCCCCCCCCCCCTCTCTCTCTCTCTCACACACACACACACACGCGCACTACATCATTCAGTCTCCCTCTGTATATCTCGTACACACAGATACACACAGACACACATACACTATCTCTATCACGAACACATATTTCCATACATCTTGAATTAAGATTTTATCACACACTGCCAAAAAGGTATAAAGGTTCGTGCTGAGGGAGAGAGATAGACAGAAAGAAAGACAGCCAAAGAGAACAAACAGAGACAGTGAACAAATCTATTGGTGGTCAAAAGAAATATAAATAATGGCTTCATGTCAGTTTCTATAACATTTGTATATCTGATTGTCACATTCCTCGACAACGCGTAGTCAATGGAGTTTGAATTCGAGTCCTACTTGACTTGGGAGTGTCATGAGATATATTGGCAGGGATGTTTTCAGTGTTTTCTGCACTGACTACTTCAGTCACAATGACCGATGACTATCAGAAGAATACAAAATTTGAAAAGATCGAGGAAAAGCTAGGACTAAGGGTGATACAGGTGACACCAAACCTTCGTTGACAAATCAGGTATGATTAGTATAAGACTTGAACGAAAGCAAATATCATGTCTTTACCATATGATGTACTAATATGTAGTAACTGGGTACAGTGTTAGCCTAATCGGCACGGAGCAGTTAAGTATTATCTAATTTACACACCGCAGTTGCCATGTTGACATCACATGAATAGTTTCTGAAACGCGTACTAATTAGGAAATGCATAGTTATTTTGCTTAAAAGGTTTGGCGAATGGGATGAAAGCAACTACGTGTTTTCTAAAATTGACGCAGTTGTATTGCTACTCACTTTGAACAGTAATTGTTACGTAGTTATAAAGTGACATAAGTATGACATGAGTATGTGACAGTGTTCGTGCTAGCAGTGGAGGCGTTTCCGTCATCAAACAGCGTCGCACGAGGGCGCTGAAATCATTACCTTGTGTGGCCACCAGCAGCAGCCATCACTGCACGACGTCTCGTTGGCCCAGACTGAATGAGTCTCTGAATCCAGGCACGTGGAATACTAGCCCATTCTTCCTGCAGTGCATGTGACAGTTGCGGAAGCCTCTGAGGCAGGACATTAATATTCTCATTCTGTAGGAAATCCATTGTTACACGTGCCGTACGCGGCTTGGCATTGTCCTGCTGAAAGCATGTGACGGCAAAGAATTTCATCCCGGTAGCGTACAGCTGCCAGGTTACCTTGTACGAACACAAGTTCACTTCTGCCGGTGTATGTGATGGCTCCCCACATCATGACACTCCTTCCACCGAATCTGTCAACTTGGGCTACGCAGTTGTTGGCAAAACATTCATTGCGGCGTCTGTAAACACGTCGTCGTCCATCATGTCGCTGTAGAAGGAAACGTGACTCGTCGCTGAACCATACTTGCCGCCAGTTTCCCAAGTTCCACCCATGTACATTCGTGCACCAGCTAACACGTAAATGTCTCCTAGTCCGTAAACCAGCTTCTCGAAGTCGGTTCCGAATGGTTTGTGCAGACACCCTTCTCAAACCAAGTATGCGTCCAGCAGTGTTCGTTGCTGTGGCAGTTCGGTGACGCAAGTGCAGAACCCGGATGTAGCGATTTTGTGCTGCAGTTGTTATGCGAGGTCTTCTGGGACGGTCTTCAGCTGATTGAAACTGCTGGTACCTGTCCCAGAGACGTGAAATGGTGCTCTGACGGACGTCCATGTGGCGTGCGATTGCTGACTACGATTCACCTAACTAGAGGCAATATTTCGATTTGGCAGGTTTAGACTCGTGTACGTCAAAATGGAAATGAGGCATCATTGCGAGCATCGCAGCTTTATATACCCATCACTACCCAAATCTTTTCCCCGAGTTTCACGTGCATTCGCCAAAATCTGACCATTTCACACCGATTTCCTGCAATTGTCGCACAACGTGTGTTAAATTTGTTTTAGGGTGCATTTGGGCATGCTGTACCATTCCAGGAACATTAACAAACATTGTCATTCAGCCAAACATTGTACAACCCCCCCCCCCCCAACACCCCGATATATTGTAAAACAAACACTTTTCTTCTTTCCCTATAACCAATTCATATACATACAGAGCGAGGGGGGAAAAAAACGATAAGATGACTCTATAGAAGAGGGGGGGGGCGGCTGGACGCCGAGAGGGGGGACCTACATGGAGGAGAAACTTTCCAGCTATAGGAAGAGGGATCAGAAGGGGGGGGAATCTTCAAGGACCCCTGCTTTCTCCTGACCGAGGGAGGACCCTGAACTATCGGAATCCCCCCCTTTCTTGAGAGGAGAGAAAGAGCGAGGACGAGAGAGAGATGAGCAGGTGACGAGAGAGGGAGAGGAGGGAAAAGGAGGGAAATCAGGGGAGGGAGGAACAATGAGAAGAGAAAGTCTGAGGGGAGGAGAGAGAGAGAGGGAACAATAACAAACACATGAGAAGAGAGGGGAAGAGAAGAGATGAAAAAGACGGGGAGGGAGAGAGGGAGAATGAGAGGATGGAGGAGGGAAAGAGGGCTTAAGAAAGCCAGGTTAGAAAGGAGTGGAAGGACGAGGTCTCTGGGAAGAGGAGAGAAAAACGGGAGAGGCGGAGAGTGGTGGAGAAACCTCCTGAGAGGAGGATACAGAGCTGAGGGGGGAAAGGGGAAAAAGAAAGCGGCATTGAGAGGCGAAAAGGGAGAGACGGAAGAGAAGAGGGAGAGCAGAAGAGGGAGACGCGGGGCGAGAAGAGGAGAAGGGAATGAAGAGAGAGAAACGGAAGAGAACCAGAAGAGCAGACTGCGAGGAGAGAGAGAGGGGAGAGTGATGAGGAGAGAAAGAACACAAAGGGAGAGAGAGAGAGAAGAGAGAGAGAGAGAAGACGAGAGAGACCGACGAGAGAGAGAGAGAGAGATGAGGAGTAGAGAGGTGCACATATACAGACAAATAGCAAATTGCAGATATAAAAATAATAATATGAGAGCGATTGTGTGTGTTAGTATGTGTCTGTGTGTGTGTATATATGTGTGTGTCAGTGTCAGTGTGTGTGTGTGTGTGTGTGCGTGTGTGTGTATGTGTGTGTGTGTGTGTGAGTGTTTGTGTGTGTGTGTGTGTGTGTGTGTGTGTGTGTGTGTGTGTGACTGTGTGTGCTAGAGTCAGTGTGTGTTTGTGAGTGTGAGTGTGTGTGTGTGTGTGTAAGTGTGCGTATGTGTGCGTATGTGTGTGTGTGAGTATGTGGGTGTGTGGGTGTGGTGTGATTGTGTGTTGCTTAGAGTGAGAGTCAGTGTTGTGTGTGAGTGTTGTGTGTGTGTGTGTGTGTATGTGAGTGTGTGTGCTAGAGTCAGTGTGTTTGTGAGTGTGAGTGTGTGTGTGTGTGCGTATGTGTGTGTGTGAGTGTGTGTGTGCGTGTGTGTGTGTGTGGGTGTGAGTGTGTGTGCTAGTGTCAGTGTGTGTATGTGAGTGTGAGTATGTGTGTGTGTGTTTTATGACAACCAGGATCTGGTGTCATCTGACATAAACTGATAACCTCACTGAAACTGTTGTTTCTACAGTGCAACCTAATATAATGCACACCTCACAAGGCACATGTATTGTGTACAGTTTTGTACAAATGCAATATGTCATATTTGATTTTTTTTTTTTAATAATACTCCTGAGGATATTTATTGTCAGATGGGCGTGTGTGCTCAGCTATATATGTAGAGACAACATGAATATTCAGAGTATTTCAACTCCTTAACGTATTCCACTGAAACACATGTACTTGACTGACCCCTAGATTATGAACACCTTAACAGGCACATCAACGAAATCTCAGTATTAAAAAATACAATGTCTGAGGAAGGAAAAGTCAAACCTGTTTTTAAATGGCATAATTACCCGAACATCTATTTTATTGCATTATTTTCTAATCCAAATCAATACAATATGTATATTGGATGTATTCCTACAATCTGTAATCCAGCATATTATTTAGCTAGTAGCATTGGAAAATACAGCTTTAACAATAAAATAAATTATCAACTTACACCAAGGTAGATAATCAAATCTGGAAAAATTGGTTCTATATCTAGTATACACTTAAAATGAACTTCATGGGAGCAAACTAAGTGATTATTTTTAATAAAAAAAAGATTTGATCTGGAGACCTAAAGATATGTTTAACAAGCGTATTGATATGTATAAATGAGAACAGAAGGTGACCAAACTTTTAATTATGGCTTTGGTAAAGTTTTCTTCAAATTAAAATTGTTTTCCTGTAAAACTACAAATTTGTCAAAAATATGACTTAGCATCCTATAAATATGTCAAAAGGACAATAAAAACCAAGGTCTTTAAAATTATAAGCTTTCAGAAGTACATACATGAAACATTAACTATGTTTATGGAAATTAAAGACATTAACCCAATATTTGCACATGCTATTTTTAATATAAAAAATAAATTGCTATTAAAATCTAAGTTCAGGTTGCCTTGATATATTACCAGATTTAAGAGCAGTTGTATATGGCAAGTCAAACACCATGTAAATAAAAATATTCAAATCGTTATAGTATATAAAGTATATAGTCTATAATTCATAGGCCAAAACCAACTTTTCTTCAGTGCTAATTTTACTTCAAACCCCATTCAGAGCCATGCACAGCAATTATTGTTAAGGTCAAGGTCATTGCGAACTTGCACGGCCGACTGACGGCTAATTAATCAAATAGTATAGTTTAATTTAATTAAATGACAAAAAATCATAATCTGTGTTTTATTATGCACTGAATATGTGCTATGGATTGGACTATACCAATTAAAAGCCCATAGGCGACCATGTTAACGTTTGTGTTTAAAAACACTATATGCAATATATCAACCAAACATTTTTAGCCCAGATGAAAGTAATTTGTTTTTACAACAAACACACTTACATTTATAACCAATCACAGGACTTTTGGTGTTAACTTCTCTATCAAAACTTCGGTGCTCTCGAACTTTGACCCAGCGGGAAATTATTTGATTTAGTGCTACCTAATCGGCACCGAGCAGTTAAGTATCACCTAACTTACACACCACAATTGCCTTGTAGACATCACATACATAGTTTCCAAAACGCCCACTAATTAGGAAATGCACAGTTGTTTTGCTTAAAGGTTTTAGCAAATGGGATGAAAGAAAATAAGTGTTTTCCTAAATTGATGGAAACATTTGTATATCACAGTTGTATGGCTACTCACTTTGGACAGTAATTGTTACGTAGTTGCTTTCGACTTTTGAAGTTCTGCACTGCCAGTATCCTGTGTCTTGAATCTTCGCTCTGTCTATTATCATCTCGTAATATTTGGGTGAATTATGCCACAATGTCTGACTACCACAACGACAATCATAGCCTGCATTGTTTTGAGTATTTGTCCTCCGACAATATGAGCCTTGTTGTTTTATCTGACATATTGAAATTTGCTGTCCAGCTGATACTCGTTGAAAGTATATGAAGGTATTCAGGTTCCGTGCGTTACCCACGCTACATGTTAGTTTTACTCGATCGCCTTCATTCACAACAGATATGTCTGCAGATAACATTCCTGGAATGATTCCTGGAGATAAACATAAAAACAACAAATAAATAAACAGTGACACTAATCAACGTATAGACGAGGAAAACCAATGCATACAGCTGATATAGCAATAGTCGAAGGTAAATTGATTAAAGTAAAAGTTTGTTTTGTTTATCGACACCACTAGCGAACATTGATTTATTAATCATCGGCTATTGGATGTCAAACATTTGATAATGTATTTCATTATAATTAATTAATGACACGGGATATTTTATATGCACTATCCCACAGACAGGATAGCACCTTGATATACCAATCGTGGTGCACTAGTTGGAAGGACAGATAGCGCAATGGGCCCACCGACGGGGATAGATTTTCTCTCTCTCTCTCTCTCTCTCTCTCTCTCTCTCTCTCTCTCTCTCTCTCTCTCTCTCTCTCTGCGTTGCTCTTTGACTCTTTCTCTCTCTCTCTCTCTCTCTCTCTCTCTCTCTCTCTCTCTCTCTCTCTCTCTCTCTCTCTCTCTCTATCTCTCTCTCTCTCTCTCTCTCTGCTTTGTTCTCTGACTCTCTGTCTCTGTCTCTCTCTGATTTGCTCTCTGTCTCTGTCTGTCTGTCTGTCTGTCTGTCTGTCTGTCTCTCTCTCTCTCTCTCTCTCTCTCTCTCTCTCTCTCTCTCTCTCTCTCTCTCTCTCTCTCTCTCGCCCTCCTGCACACTACTCTGCTCTGTTCTGCTCTCGCTCTCTCTCTCTCTCTCTCTCTCTCTCTCTCTCTCTCTCTCTCTCTCTCTCTCTCTCTCTGCTTTGTTCTCTGACTCTCTGTCTCTGTCTCTCTCTGATTTGCTCTCTGTATCTGTCTCTGTCTCTGTCTCTCTGTCTCTCTGTCTCTCTCTCTGCTCTGCTCTGCTCACTACTCTGCTCTGTTCTGCTCTCGCTCTCTCTCTCTCTCTCTCTCTCTCTCTCTCTCTCTCTCTCTCTCTCTCTCTCTCTCTCTCTCTCTGCTCTGCCCTGCTCACTACTCTGCTCTGTTCTGCTCTCTCTCTCTCTCTCTCTCTCTCTCTCTCTCTCTCTCTCTCTGTCTCTCTGTGTGTCTCTCTCCTGTCTCTCTCCCCTTTCTCTCTCTCTCTCTCTGCTCCCCCCCCCTCTCTGCTCTGCTCTACTCTGCCCCCCTCTCTCTCCCTTTCTCTCTCTCTGCTCTGTCTCTGTCTCTCTCTGTCTCTCTCTCTCTGCTTTGTTCCCTGACTCTCTGTTTCTGTCTCTCTGCTCTGCTCTGCCCCCCCCCCTCTCTCTCTCTCTCTCTCTCTCTCTCTCTGCTCTACTCTGCCCCCCCCCCTCTCTCTCTCTCTCTCTCTCTGCTTTGCTCTGCCTCTGTATGTCTGTCTGTCTGTCTCTCTGTCTGTCTGTCTGTCTGTCTGTCTGTCTGTCTGTCTCTCTCTCTCTCTCTCTCTCTCTCTCTCTCTCTCTCTCTCTCTCTCTCTCTCTCTCTCTCTCTCTCTCTCTCTAGGTCTCTCTCTTATTCACAAATCAATAAAACAAGACAAAACAACAACAATTAAGACATGTTGAAAACAATGACACTGCCCTCTTTATAATCTCTAAAATAACAACAACAACACAAATAAAAAATACATAAATAAATAAATAAATATAATAATAATAATAATAATAATAATAATAATAATAATAATAATAAAAATAAGAATTAAAATAACATGCAATAGCAACAACACAAGCAACATTTATCCGCGCCAGATTCATGTTGAACATTTATATTTTTATACCTTTGGCTATCAATAACGAAGGGAACGTACCTGTGGAATAGTGTACTGAACTCCATAGTAAAACAGAGATTAGCGGAACAATTTTATGAATGTAATCCATTATATCTGTAGTAAAACTATGTCCACTATAATTCAATTATAAATATCCTATTTCACTATTTTGATTCGAGTGTTTTAAATACGTCACAAACTATTGTATTATGCTACAGTGTAAGTCTTGATGTATAAACCAACGCGATCAAGCGGCAGATAAAAATGAAAAACGAGCAAACTGCTTTTATCTCTTTTATTTAACTTCCTGGTCCCAAAACTGCAACGAAACACGGTATTTGTCAAGTTTGTGAATACCACGAGTAAAGAGCTGATAGAGGTTTCTACGTTAGATCATAACAGATACAACGAGAGAATGTGTGTGTGAGCGCGCATTTGATGGATGGACTGATGAATGAATGTGTCAATGAATGGATACATAGATGAATGGGTGGTGGAGGGAGAGAGAGATAGAGATAGAGATACAAAGAGAGGAGGAGAGAGAGAGAGAGAGAGAGAGAGAGAGAGAGAGAGAGAGAGAGAGAGAGAGAGAGAGAGAGAGAGAGAGAGAGAGAGAGACAGACACCACTGGAATACATTGATAAATTAATCAACGACTATTGGATGTCAAACATTTGGTAATTCTGACACATAGTCATCAGAGGAAAACCGCTACATTTTCATAATGCAGCAAGGGATCTTTTATATGCATTATGCCACGGACAGAAAATCAGTGCACTGGTTGGAACAAAAAAACAAAAACAAACAAAAACAACAACAACAAAATAAAAAACCCAGTTGAATGTATCCGGAGAGGTGGTTCGATCCTGTGACGCAAACACCTCATATGAGATTACAACCAATAGTGTTGGTGAAATGACGGAATAATGGTGAAAAGGTTTTAGGCAAGCTAATTTTACACAAATATCCTTATCATTGTCCCCCGAATTTGAGCATTTGTTCAGCTCAGGGGTGTGGGAAATACAGCACATTACTTTTATTTACCCAATAATTTACTGGAACACATTGATTTATTAGTCATCAGCTATTGGATGTCAAACATTTGGTAATTGTGTACTAGTCTTAGAGATAACCCGTTACATGCTTAACCTGTTAGCAGCCGGTGATCGTTTATAAACACTTTCCCCACACACGAGTGCAACAGAAACCACGGCCTTTGATATACCAGTCGTGATGCGCTGGCTGGAACGATAAATAACCCAATGGGCCGCCCCGTTGAATGCAAACATAGTTTCAACAATTCGTTTAACTTTGTTTTAATTAATTAATTAATTAATTAATTAATATATTATTATTTATTATTATTATTTTATTATTTTTTAATTTACTTTTTCTTCTTTTTTTGTTGTTGTTGTTGTTAGTTTTGTGTTGTTTTGTTGTTGCCATTGTTGTTAATTTGTTTTTGTAATGATATCAGTTTCAAGCACATGTCGATTACATTTCCTAGAAAAGGATATTTATAGTCCACGTTGTCACGACTAGTATTGTTCTGCCCTGATGGTAACACAAAGACAGTGTGACCTGTTACTAGATCATTAAAGTAATCATAATTATACCCAGGTGATTTTCCAGTCTTACATATTAGTTATGAAAATCCCTGGAACAAAAACCATAAACATGTGTCAGTATTGTCATGACCTGTTACGGTATTCACACAATCGGTACCACAAATGACAATAAATGACCTGTTATAGATAGAAATATGATAGTACAATTGTACCGCAAAACATATGTAATTTGAAACAGACTATAATACCCAGGTTGATATTGAGTACACCTGAGACCACCCCTCTGATTAGCTTAGTACTTGTGATTTCACCTGTCAGGTGTACTCAATATCTACCTGGGTGTTATAGTCTGTTTCAAATTACATATGTTTTGCAGTACAATTGTAGATACATCTCATATTTCTATCTATTACAGGACATTTACTGTCATTTTTTCTACCGGTTGTTTGAATACCATAACAGGTCATGATAATACTGACACATTTTTATAGTTTTTATTCCAGGGAACTAATATGTAAGACTGGAAAATCACCTGGGTATAATTTTGATTAGTACCTTTAGTTGAGAAACACTACGACGTATTTGTCACTACTAAAGCCGTTTTAATCATTTAAATTAGAACTTGAGTATTTACATTTTATTATTTAGAATATTCATTTTCGTACACATGAAATGGTTCTGGTCAAATTGCTTTTTTCATAATTATAAAAACGCACTTTCGTCTGAGAAGTAATGGTTATCAAGACAAACTAGTTATTTTAGACAGTATTTCCTCATTTAAACATGACAGGTTTTGGCTTCTCTCTGTGAAAGAAAGAAAGAAATGTTTTATTTAACGACGCACTCAAAACATTTTATTTACGGCGTCAGACATATGGTTAAGGACCACAGATTTTGAGAGGAAACCCGCTGTCGCCACTACATGGGCTACTCTTCCGATTAGCAGCAAGGGATCTTTTATTTGCGCTTCCCACAGGCAGGATAGCACAAACCATGGCCTTTGTTGAACCAGTTATGGATCACTGGTCGGTGCAAGTGGTTTACACCTACCCATTGAGCCATGCGGAGCACTCACTCAGGGTTTGGAGTCGGTATCTGGATTAAAAATTCCATGCCTCGACTGGGATCCGAACCCAGTACCTACCAGCCTGTAGACCGATGGCCTACCACGACGCCACTGAGGCAGGTTCTCTCTGTGATAACCTTATCCAAATGTGTTGCAGGTTTGTAGATTAACTAAACTTAGTGTCCGTTTTCCCGGGATGAAACTAGGATCTGCGCCTTTAATAACACGCCCGCCGCGTTCAACAGGGATGTGTAAACAGTGAAACCTGTTTTTCAACAAAGTATTCGATCAGCTATTATACTTCTTCGATTTACGATACCAGCCGATAACCTTGTATCGTTACGGGAAAAAACCAGAAAGAAAGAACAAAACAAAACAAAACAAAAAAGAAGAAGAAGAAGAAGAAGAAACCCCCCCCACCCAAAAACGTTTCGTTTAACGACACCACAAGAACACATTGACTTATTAATCACCAGAGGACGGGCGGTAGCTAAGTGATAAAGCTCTCGCTTGGTGTGCGGTCGGTTTAGGATCGATCCCCATCGGTGGGCCCATCTGCTAGTTCTCGTTCTGGTCAGTGCACCACGACTGGTATATTAAACGCCGTGGTATGTTACCAAAATTACTAAATGGTTGACTACTAGTAATAGTATTCAGAAGTACATTTGTTTGTTTGTTTTGTTTAACGACACAACTAGAGCACATTGATTTATTAATCATCGGCTATTGGATATCAAACGTTTTGTAAGTTTGACATAGTCTTAGGGAGGAAACCCGCTACATTTTTGATTTAGTAGTAAAGGATATTTCATATGCACCATCCCACAGACAGAATAGCGCATACCAAGGACTTTGATATACCAGTCGTGGTGCACTGGCTGGAACGTATTTAGAAGTACACTAACAATGTTAGTAACATGTATTATCTATGTTATATCTTACACAGAAATACAGTTTTGAGACTGATGTACAGTAAAAAAATTAATGTTGATGTTTTTTATGGGGTTTTTTCTAAATGGTTAAATAATACACACAACTCTCGTGATTGCAGCTTTAATATACATCCACTGAAGGCAACAGTCCTAAAGTTGCGTAATAACAAAATATTCATTTTTCTTGTGAGGTGTAAAGGTTGTACACTGAATTACATGACACACCCCCAACTGAAAAAACCCAAAAACAAAACAAACAAAAAAACACACCCCAAAAACCCCCAAGAAACAATAAAATGAAACAAAAATTGACATAGCCGGAATTTTATATTTTGGAGTAAGGGTTGAGTCATGTTATGTGACGACAGGAAAATATATATCATGATGAAAAATAATGTGTGATTGGGGGGAGGCGGGGCATTGCCCGTCCCCATGACCCCTTCTTGTTACGCCAATGAACAACATTACACCAAAATAAAATCTTTTTAAAAATGTGTATTATTGAAACACTCAGCAATGATGACCGACAGGTTAATATATGACGATGCATTTTGAGTTTGACAGAAAAACAACGACAACAACAAAAGACCCTGAGTATTATTTTAATCCCTGGATAGGCACGTGCATAATAAGTCAGTTCAGTGGAGTTCAATTCAGTTTATTGCATTTTAACGTAAGAACTGCCCTCGAGGGTGGTGAGATCGAGGGCGCAAATCAAAGGGGGTTCGAGGGTATGCTCTCCCGTAAACTCCTGAAATGCAGTTTCCTGCATTCTACAAGTAAAATTCATCTCTGCTTCAAATAATATTTTTGATTCATAATTATTCAATAAATCAGCACCCCCCACCCCACCCCCACCCCTGCACCGGCGTGCCTGTGCTTGAGAGTTCTAGTAAACAGTAAAGCTTGATTTTGTGTTCGCACGTACAGTACAACAGTCATAGTCTACGTGTAATGAGCCCACGTACGTAGAAAAACACCGACCTCGGTGGCGTCGTGGTTAAGCCTCGGACTTAAGGGTGACAGGCACTGGGTTCGCAGCGCGGTGTAACAGCCCAAAATATAACCCCGCTAAACTATACCCGGGTTTAAAGTTTTATACCCCTGACCCTAACCCTCATTTTGTATTACTAACTTGTAGGCCTATACAAAATAAATAAATAAATAATAACAATAAACGCTCGAAAAGAAAAGCAACTATTGCTTTCATAAAAATAAAACTATCACAGATTAGTAATTTTAGAAGATATTTCGTTCTTCTCTAGCATAAAAACAACCCTCTGGACATTGAAATACAGACTAGAGAGATATATTCTGGGCTAGCCTGTTTTTGACCCCGGGGTATATTCTGGGCTAGTCCAGTTTATACCCCGAGTATAGTTTGGGAGGGGGGATATATTTTGGGCTATTACACCGGTACCGGTTCCCATCCAAAGCGAGTGTTAATGACTCAGTGTGTAGGTGTAAGACCACTATATCCTCTTCTTTGTCACTAACCAACTCTCCTGGACAGACAGCCCAAATAGTTGAGACGTGTGCCCAGGACAGCGTGCTTGAACCTTAATTGGATATAAGCACGAAAACAAGTTCAAATGATTTCAAAGTAAGATTAGCGAAGATAGATATGGGGATCAAGGGAGATAATGTAGTTTCGATGTCTAATTCAACTTCTGGAAGAGTTATCGAAACTTCGTAGAAAAAACAAAACAAACAAAAACACACACTAGATAAATAAATAATTAAAATTAAAAAACCCCGATACAGATCACATTAATTTTATTATTTACTAACATAAACGTTCTCCAACTCTTACAGTTTGACTATCCATAGGTCATATAAATCAAGGGCTGAAATAATAGGCCTATGAAATTATCAGGCGTGTATTAAAAAAAACGTCTTTTTGTATACTATAGAATTAACTACGTTATTTTTTTTCCCGAACAAATTTTTTTCTTCTAAATTGCACACATATATGTATATATATATATAAGAAATGGTTATTTTTTTTTTTTCAAAAACGCGTTTACTTTTTTTCTTACGTCAAACCACACTGAAATTATTTACAATAAAAACCGTTTTGTAGGCTGGGGCGGACTATAGAAAGGGCGCTACCCCAGCCAACCTCCATCCCGTCCCTGCACGGTGTTCTGGACACGCTCCTGATTACCGACCTAATTCGTATTTCGGGCAGCCGACACTCTGAAAGACAAATCCAGATAACTTGATTGACAAGTCACAACTCCATTTTCTTTTAAGATTTGTTCGAATCCCACTTTTACATAATCAGTGAATGAAATGTCGTCTTTAATTCAACATGGGCGAGATTTAGCTCAGTTGGTTGAGTGCTTGCCTGAGATGCTTCAGTCGCAGGATCGAACCACCTTGCGTAGAAAAGTGCCATAACGTGAGGGGAGGAGGGGGGAAGGGCGCGCGCGCGCGCGCACACACACACACACACACACACACATATCAATAGATGTAAAAATATATTTAAAAAACTCCATCGCTGTTGCTACAAAGGGACGAGGAACATGCCCTTGCCCTTCCCCCACTTCCTACGCCAGTGACCACTTGTCAAAGGCCGTGGTATGTGCTATCGTTTCTGTGGGAAAGTGCATACAAGATCCCTTGCTACTAAAGGAAATATGTAGCGGGTTTCCTTTCTATGAGCTTAGAGTATGTCAATTAGCAAATGTTTGACATCCAATAGCCAATGATTGATTAATCAAAAGTGTCGTTAAACAGAACAAACTTCTAACAGTTTGACATCCAATAGCCGATGATTGATTAATCAAAGGTGTCGTTAAACAGAACAAACTTCTAACAGTTTGACATCCAATAGCCGATGATTGATTAATCAAAGGTGTCGTTAAACAGAACAAACTTCTAACTGTTTGACATCCAATAGCCGATGATTGATTAATCAAAGGTGTCGTTAAACAGAACAAACTTCTAACTGTTTGACATCCAATAGCCGATGATTGATTAATCAAAGGTGTCGTTAAACAGAACAAACTTCTAACTGTTTGACATCCAATAGCCGATGATTGATTAATCAAAGGTGTCGTTAAGCAAAACAAACTTCTAACAGTTTGACATCCAATAGTCGATGATTGATTAATCAAAGGTGTCGTTAAACAGAACAAACTTCTAACTGTTTGACATCCAATAGCCGATGACTGATTAATCATTGGTGTCGTTAAACAGAACAAACTTCTAACAGTTTGACATCCAATAGCCGATGATTGATTAATCAAAGGTGTCGTTAAACAGAACAAACTTCTAACTGTTTGACATCCAATAGCCGATGATTGATTAATCAAAGGTGTCGTTAAACAAAACAAACTTCTAACTGTAGTTCAACTATTAATTATTATTAAATGGTTCTGATTAGTCGAAGTTTCAAGATATAATTAATTCAGGTATTCTTCAGGATATATATTTTATAAATGGCAAAATTGGCTGGCCTGAAACTTGTTCACAATATTTTCCCATCATTCTACCCATAATATTAGGCCCAGTTGTAATCCATATAAAAAATACAGTGTAACGTTTTGAACTCAATTTTAGTTTTTAAATTATGGCTAAAACAGTCGACAACCCCTCTCCCTCCCGGTCCCGCCACTACAAAAATGTGAGCCCGTACGCCTATGGTAAGCAAGAAGCTGTTATTTTCAACTAGAAGTACGATGTACATACTTGTAAAAAGAAAATTGCATGTGCCTTTAAACGTGACCCATGACGTACATCTGTTAAAAGAGGAATTTAGAAGAGAAATAAGAAAGTATGCAGAAAGTTAACGTCTGCGAGTTTTTAAATTCTGTGGTGACTCGCGACCAGTCGACGACCGCATGTCAAAGTTGGAACTGGTCCGCCGCCTGACACCCCTGGAGACAAATAATCTACTGGTGCCTTACCATGTAGGGATTGGCGGGTAAAAGGGACCCACCCATTGGACGAGGAGCGTCACATGGCACAACACGAGAGTAGACGATTCTAAAAAGGCCCGCTCTCTTGCGACTAAAACCGATATAGACGCCAGAAGCAAACTAATCCAGATAATCAGATAAATCGTAAGTAACCTTTAATTATAATCTAAATACTCGGTAAAATCACGACAATGGCGCTGCGAACATTTGTACGCATCTGCTAATCTATTAAGTACAATTTTTTTTTAATTAATTGTCTTTTGTCTTTGGGTTTAATTGTTTTCAGGAAAAAGGGAAATGTTTTAATTGGCCGCCATATTGAATTTTTTCGCGAATTAATTTTCTCAAAGTAATAGGAAGTTTTTCACAGTGTTTTTATTGATATTTTTATAGGATATTGCATTCTTGAAGTTTTTCTGACTAAATGACGTAATAATTTTGTTTGTGTGGGGGAGGATTTCAAATTTACGGTTCGGCTCCAGTGCAGAGAAATAAAGCTTTTTTTTTTTTAAATTCGAAATACTTTGCGTTTATTTATTGTGTTTTTCTGGGAACAGTTCCCGGTATGTCATTTCGTGACAATGATGGGGCTATGGGGGATTCAATCCCCGGATTTGCAGGTTAGCCCGCACGAAGTAGGCCACATTTCTATTCTGACACCTCCTAGTTCTGGGTACGTAGACAGAAATTCTAGGTATCACCGTTCAGTCAGTACGGGGTCCGGTACCGTAGAAGGGGGGACACCGTTGACGGGTGGTCTTGGTATTCATTCGGGGCAGGGGACAAATGCCAATAGGGGCAGTTTGGTTTTCTTCCCAGAGGGGGGTAATCCACCCAGGGGTGACGTTGCTTCCTATCCAGAGGGGAGTTACCCGAAAGGGGGTGGTACTTACCCATGCCCAGAGGGGGGTAAACCGGCCAGGGGTAGTCATGATTCTTACCCAGAGGGTAGTTACCCGAACAGGGTTGGTACCATTTCACGCCCAGAGGGGGATAACCCAAACGGGGGTGATTTCGGTCCGTCATCGGAGGGTGGTTACCCACACAGGAGTGGTCCACTGTCATACCCAGAGGGGGGTACTCGGCACAGGAGTAGTCCCATTTCTTATAAGGACGGATTTAACCCCCAAAGGGGTGGTTCTACCGTTCACCCACAGGGGAGGTCGATGTATCAGGGTCGTATCCCATATCGCCAAGGAGGGGGTGATGTAGACAGGGATGGATTTAATTCTCATCCGGAGGGGAGGTTCCCAGTAAGGGGGGGGGGGGGTGGTGCGCCGGAGGAAAGGTTATTTCATTTCAACAAGAAAGTGGAATATGATGGCAAAAGTAGTTGGAAGGCTTTTGAAACCAAATTTCAATACATGGCCGAGTGTGCGAACTGGCCCCCACAGCGGTGTAAAGGGGGAACTTTGTTTTTCATTACAGGGTAAGGCTAGTGAATATTATGCCCTTATATTGGCCCCCCAAAATCTCCGGTATACAGAGATTATGCACAAGCTGGCGAAACGATTTGGGTCGTATGATATGTCGAGTTCGGCTCAGATGGAGTTTTTCACGGCTAAACAAAAACCAGGGGAGGATATCAGAGATTGGGCGGACCGGGTGGTAGTTCTAGCAAATAGAGCGTTTTAGGGTCTGCCCGACGACTTTATGTCTTCTCAGGTAACGACAAGATTTTGTCAGGGCTGTGAAGATGTAGCGGCGGCACATCATTTGTGCAATGCAAATCCCCGGACTCTTGACGATGCTATGGATACGTTGTTACGGTGGCAGTGCACCAATGCGGCTCTGAATGCTCGATCTACTGGTAGAATACCGGGTAGTACACCGTTAGAGGCTATTGTGTCCCGCGTAGACGGATGGGGACACAGTATGGGTATGGGTAACTATATTTACGTGCCCCTATCCACGAGGGTTCAGGCACGCCCACCCCGGATTCAGCCTCTGACATCGCCAGTTGTCGATTCTGGGGCGGGTGGGGACACAGTGATAGGAGTACAATCAATAGGGAGCTTAATCCGGTGGGAGACAGTTTAAGAGATAGATTGGATTTTTTGTCTAGTCGGGTGGATGAACTGTCAATCGGTGGACAGCGGGTCGCTCAAATGAGTGTTAGTAGAAACACTGGTAGCCTTGGGCGGGAAACGCCTAACGCCCCCCTCTCTGCTATGGAGAGACTAGAAAAAATGGTGGAACATCTGATGACGGAAGTGGCAGAGTTAAAGGGGCGGAGAGCGAGTAGCCCAGTGGGGGGGGGGGGGGGGGGGGGACAGGTCGCATTTTGGTAACAACAACAGGGGGCAGTTCCAACCTAGGGATAGGTCACCTTCAGTGGGTAGAAGGGAGGGGTCTCCTTCACCACCGGGAAGGGAAAGGGTGCCTCCTAGATGTTATCTTTGCAATAAGGTGGGACACTTTCGAAGGGAGTGTCCACAGTGTAAAGGAACGAAGTCGTTAAACGGGAAAGGGCTGGGTCAGTAGGCCTTAACCCAGTCCAAGAGAGTAGTGGTAGACGGCCTCTAGCAGGTATGGTACCGTTGGGTACCGGGTGCAGGGCTGTCGGCACCAAGGGGGTGGCTGGCAGTTCTGTAGGGAAGAAATCTGTAAGTTGAGGGGGGGGGGGTGTAGAGATATGTACACGTCAGAATTCGGCGTCCATCCAGAAGCCAACTTTACAGAGTGATCATTGTATCATCATCATGCCCGAAGACCAGACCCCTGGGGGAGGGGATATGTGTCAAAACATGAAAATCGATGTAGCCTTGGGAGAAAGTAGCCAGGATAAAGTTACATGGTGTGACCAGGAGACGAGTATGACCTCGGAGGAGGTGGTTGCAAAAACTAACGACGTCGCAGGGGGGGGGGGGGGGCACCTGGAAAGGGGGTGGCTGTAGAAAATGCGGGCGTAACAGTGGGGGCAACGGGTGGGGTGGCTGAACAGGAAGGGCTAGCATCGAAAGAGTCACATGTAGATCGGACTGTCGAAAATGGGGTGACCTTGGAGAGTAGCCGAGATAGGGTTACGATAGGGGGTAACCAGGGGAAGGATGTAGTCGTAGAGACTGTGGACGTAGTGGCGGTAGCACATGAAAAGGGGGTGGCTGCAGGAACCATGGATGTGGCAGTTGAGGCGACGGGAATGGCGGCTCAAAAACAGGGGTCAGTTTCGACAGTGGTGGTCGAGGGGGTGACGGCACATTCTGGGGGTGTAGATGACGATGTTAGGGACAGCCCAGGGGTGGGTGATGTTCCGGATAAGAAAAAAATGGTAGTAGAAGAAAGGAAGGTAATCGTACCTCCAGAGAGCTGTCCAATGGAAGGGCAGATAACAGTGGAGGCGGTAGGGACAGAGAAAGGGGAGGCAACACCAGTCATCAGACTTAAACCTGTAAGCGCTGGACCTATGTTCTCTGTACCTGTCATTGTAAATGGGTGTTCTGTAAATGCCACAGTAGACACTGGGGCTGAGGTGAATATCATTGCTGACCGAATCTATGATAGCATGGTGACTAAGCCTAAGGTTATTCGGGCTGTATCTCTGAATACCGCAGGCCGAGAAATGAAAATGGAAGGGATTGTTGTCGGTCCTGTGACCTTGACACTGGGAGATACCCATTTTCAGTCCAAAATGTATGTGGCCCCAATCGAGGATGATATGTTGTTGGGTTTAGACTTTTTGAGGGCTTGTAATGCAAAGTTGGATTTACAGGCAGGCACACTGACGGTTGGGGGTAAATCCATTTCTATGATTTGTGGATTGATTGGTCAGTCGCCAGTGGTGGCGAAGGTTAAGGTGCTAGAAAAGGTGGTGGTACCGCCAAATTCAGCGAAACACTTTCCCTGTAGTGTGAGCCGAAGTATGCCCACATTTGTGGTTGAGCCGAGCACGGAGTGTGTATCGACATTAGCAATGATGCCATATACGTTCCAGGCAGCAGGCAACAAGGCTAGTGTGTGTCTGGTGAATTTGGGTGATAGACCAGTAACACTCCAGGCACAGCAGGTTATGGGACATGCTATGGAAGCAGCACCGGTGGTAAATCACAAATTGCCGCCATCTGCTACGGTAAAAAGGTTGAAAGAATATCAGGGTGAAAAAAAGGTGGTACCTGAATTTTTGAAAAAATATGTACGACAACTCTTGTAAAGAGTTGAACTCCGAACAAGCGGAAAACCTGGCCGCTTTACTGGTTGAGTACCAGGATGTGTTTGCCCAGAGTGACTTTGACTTTGGCTCATTTACCACGATAGAGCACGAGATAGATACGGGTAATGCCCGGCCTGTCAAGGCAAGAATGAGGCGAACACCCCAATGTTTTGTCAATGAGGAAGAAGCTCATTTACAGAAAATGCTAGATGCAGAAATAATTCAGCCATCTGCGTCTGAGTGGGCTTCTGCTCCCGTACTGATTCGTAAACGGGATGGAGGGGTACGGTGGTGTATTGACTATAGAAAGTTGAACGAGGTCACTGTCAAAGACGTGTACCCGTTACCACTGATAGATGAGTGTTTAGACACCCTGTCTGGAAATATCTGGTTTTCTAAACTGGATGCTAATTCAGCATATTACCAGATTGGTGTTAAAGCAGAGGACCGGAAAAAGACAGCTTTTGTGACAAAGTATGGCCTTTTTGAGTTCGTACGCATGGGTTTTGGGCTGTGCTCGAGCCATGAACTTGGTTTTGAGAGGGTTAACGTGGAATGTGGCATTAGCATTCTTGGATGATATTTTGGTCATGGGTAAGGACCAGGGTGATCATTTGACTAATTTGCGGTCAGTCTTTAACAGATTTCGCGAATATGGTCTGAAGTTCAAACCCAAGAAATGTGAACTGTTTCAAACAAAGGTGGAATTTCTGGGTAGAGTGATAGGTCCCAACAGGGTAGAGATTGGTACTGTATATGCCGACAGTGTTCGGGAGTGGCCTATTCTCCGGTGCACAAGGGAAGTAGAGAGCTTTTTGGGCTTTGCCAACTACCATCGCAATTTCATAGCTAACTTTGCGGAAATTGCAGTCCCCTTGTACGAGATCACGGGTAAAAAAGCATTTATGTGGGGACCTGCTCAGGAGGCAGCTTGGGTTAAGCTAAAAGATGCACTGGTATCCACTCCGGTGCTAACTTTGCCCAACAAAGATGACCCATTCATATTTGATACGGATGCGTCGGACAAGGCAATAGGGGCAGATTTGTCTCAGCTGCAAAACGGCACCGAAAGAACGGTTGCTTATGCCAGCTGTAGCCTCACCTCCGAACAGAAAAAATACTGTACTACCCGGAAAGAATTGTTGGCGGTTGTAAAGTTTACCCGTCAGTTCCGCCACTATCTGCTGGGTAGGAGGTTCTTAGTGCGAACTGATCATAACAGTTTAACCTGGTTGTTAAACTTTGAGCAACCACAAGGTCAATTAGCCAGATGGTTAGATGAACTGCGTCAATATAACATGCAGATTCAACACCGACCCGGTAAGCAGCACATGGACGCTGATGCCTTATCACGACTGCCTTTATCACAACCATGCCCAGAATTTAAGGCAGGTGTCAGACTACAAGACTTGCCTTGTGGGGGCTGCAAGTATTGTGTACGAGCCAATGATAATTGGGGCTCGTTTTTTGACAACGTAGATGATGCAGTACCTTTAGCCACCAGGGTGGATCAACTGACACTGGTACGGCAGGTGGTTTCCGCTGTGACTGAGAGTGCGTCAGTGGTGCAGAGTACTGAGTTCCAGCAGTTGCTCACTGGGGGTATTGAGTTCGACCTCCAGCCCCAGAGTACAGGGCCATTGTGTACACATATAGATGTAGGTGTGGTCCCTAACAAAGTGCTGTCAGTAACTATTACTGAGGACAGTTCGGGTGACAACTCCTTTGTGGGGTACTCGGCTGACCAGATGAAGGAAAAGCAGCGTGAGGATCGGGGTTTGAGACAGGTTATCCAATGGTTGGAGACGCAGGTAGTACCCAGTGAGGCAGAATTGTTTCTGGGTGACCGTGAATCCAAGTGCTATTGGATTAACCGGGACACGTTTCATTTAGATGAACGTGGTGTACTGTACAAACGAATTGTGGATGATTCGGGGAGCAGAGAACTGCTAGTTGTACCCCATTCCTTGCGACGGGAGTGGCTCAGGGTAAATCACGACATTCCAGCATCAGGACACCAGGGCGTGGAACGTACCAAATGCAGAATGCGTGCCAGGTATTATTGGTACGGTATGTCTAGGGCTGTAAAAAACGTTTTGTTTACCTGTGTACAGTGTAACCGTTGTAAGAAGGGTAATAGGAAGGCGAGGAGCCCCATGAAACAGTTTCATGCGGGGGTTCCTATGGAGAGGGTACATCTCGATTTCCTGGGACCATTACCCAAGACTGAAAATGGTAATGAGTATGTACTCATGATGGTAGACCAGTTTACAAAGTGGGTAGAGTGCATACCATTGCCATCCCAGACAGCTGAGGTGACAGCAAGGGCAGCTATCAATGAGGTTTTCTCGAGATTTGGTTACCCTTTTGAAATATTCACTGATCAGGGGAGAAATTTTGAATCGGAGCTATTTCAAGAAGTGTGTAAATTGCTCCATATTCATAAAGCCCGAACCACACCTTATCGTCCATCTGCTAACGGACAGGTCGAACGGTACAACCGTACACTCATGGATGCTGTTCGATGCTATATTGACAAATCTCAAACCCGGTGGGATGATAACCTGGCTCAGTTGGCAGGGGCCTTACGCTCTGCGGTAAACCGCCACACAGGTTACACTCCTAATCACCGTATGCTGGGTAGAGAGGTCAATCAACCTGCAGATCTCATGTTCAGGCCCCCTGTAGGGAAGCAGCCGGCACATGTTGATGAGTATGTGGCCCAGCTTGAAGAATCCATCAGGAGTGCGCATGAACTGGCTAGGGATAAGTTGGGTGAGTCCCAGAAAAGAATGAAAAGGGACTATGACCTGAGAACAGCAGAACACAAGTATTCCAAAGGGGACTATGTGTATGTGTTGGACACGGCTGTTCTTAAAGGGGACAACAAAAAACTTAGCCCACCATGGAAAGGTCCTGGACTGATAAGGGAATGCATTTCCCCTTATTTGTACAAAGTACAACTCCGTAAAGGAGTGTCAGTGATCAACCATGACCGATTAAAATTGTGTAAAGATCGGAGGGTACCACCATGGTTAGATCGGGCAAAAGGGGAGTTACTGGGCCAGAAGAAGGAAACAACAGAACAGGGTAGACAAACTAGGGGAAAAACAAAGAGCCAACAAACTTATTGTTTTTGTATGGGGCCTTACACAGGTGAATTCATGATACAGTGCGACCGGTGTAAAGAATGGTATCATGGTGTGTGTGTGGAGGTAACTCCGGAGGAGGGTAGATTGATGGACTTGTACATTTGTCCCGTGTGTGGAGCAGACTCACCGCAGTGAGTACCGTCAGAGGGGTGGTGAGTACGGTGTGTTCCATGTTGTGCTTCTTAGGACTAGTTGCACTTTCACTTATAGTCGCCCCTCTTATGTAGTTCCTTTCTCCTTGGTTGTTGTCTCTATACACTGCTTAACCACGCTTTACTGTGCTTGATTGTTGTGGTTGGTGTGCTCGTTGATATGGTGCTTAATTATCTCTATTGTTATTTCTTACTTTTTATTAATTATGGTTGATTTCTTGAAATTAAGTATTGTCATTATATACCAAATGGACTGGTTGGTGAGTATGTAAATTGTTTTTTTTTAGGTTATATTGCATGATTTGCTGATTTGCTAATTAAAGTATGTATTTGCTGATTTTCTGTTTATTGGTTCAATGGTGTTGTACTTGCTGGTGTGGGGAGATGAGGTGCACGGATAAGTTCCCGACAGAGGACACTTTAACTATTCATTATGGTAGGTTGGCTTGTTCGGGTTAGTATTATTTAGGTCCTTTTGAACTGTTCTTTTCTTTCTCATAGAAAATGAATCACGAGGACCAAACAGTTGTGGGTAGGTGGGGGAGTGACGCTAGCCGAGGTGGACCCATCACCTCAAGAGGAGCCAGCCGAGGTGGACCTATCACCTCAAGAGGAGCCAGCCGAGGTGGGGCTACCACCCCAAGAGGAGCCATCCGAGGTGGGCCCATCACCTCATGAGGAGCCAGCCGAGGTGGAGACATCACCTCAAGAGGAGCCAGCCGAGGTGGGGCTACCACCCCAAGAGGAGCCAGCCGAGGTGGGCCCATCACCTCATGAGGAGCCAGCCGAGGTGGAGACATCACCTCAAGAGGAGCCAGCCGAGGTGGGGCTACCACCCCAAGAGGAGCCAGCCGAGGTGGGCCCATCACCTCATGAGGAGCCAGCCGAGGTGGGCCCGCCATCTCATGAGGAGTCCGTCGAGGTGGGTGTGTCGCCTTGGGAAGAGGACCTGGGGGAGGTAAGTGTGTCTCCACCGGCGGCGGCGGGGTCGTCACTCCAATTGGAGGATTCCCTGCCCGATATCCCCCCTTTCTGTTTTCCCAGGCTGATAGACTTAAAGGAGGGCTCTCCCCCTCCAGGATTCTTACCCCGGGGGAGACGACGGGGAATCTTGGGGGCATGGGAAAGGGGAAAGTTGCCTACATTCGGGTTTCTCATGTCCAGTCCGGGACTGTCCAGGCCGATTCTGTCCAGGTTTCCACTGGGGGTGGCCTTACCCCGGCCTCCACCGGGGTTGGGCTCGCCCAGATCTCAGTTAGGTCTGTGTTCCCCCCGACCCACCTCACCGGAATCGACCGAGTCGGTTTCGCCCAAGGATGCTGGGCGTACGCCCTGACCGGTTAGCCTTGGGGAAAAGAGGAAGGGGTCAGACACGGGTAAAGGACGGGGGGGGGGGGGGGGTAAGAAGTCTCGGGACTCCAAATGTCCAGTCCCAGGCTGTGGGACATGCACCCGTAAATTACGGGGAGTCTCCGTCGGCGGAAGGGGACACTAGGGTGGTCTCAGTTGGGGCAGAGCCCGGTGAGAGCTGGGCGGCTTCTCCTGGGCCAGTATTCAAGGGGAGGGATCGGCTCCAAGGGGTGGATGCCCATTTTCATCCAAAGTCTTGTGCCCGGGTAATGAAACTGGGCACAGATCCCAGTTTGGAGAAAGTGGTGCGGCACCACTATCCACACCGTATTCCCTGCCCCGTTATTGATGTGATAGGGGAGGTGTCAGTGTACATCGAGCCGGGTCACTTTCCACCTACGATGGAATGTTACCCGGCCTGGAACGTGGTAGTAGGGATTCATCCCCGGTTCGCAACCACGGTCCAAGACGCGGATAGGGGATGGGTGGAGAAGATGGCCACTAAAAATGGGGTGGCTGTCTTCATTGGTTTAGACTTTTCAGCCGACGTGAAGGGCCCAGGAGTTGTTGATGAAAGCACTCCTGGAGGCCAGCAAGTCGTCCACGCCTGTAGTGGCGAGTTTTGTTGGGGGGAATTGGATTTCGTGGCCCTCTCGCGGCTGGTATCCTTCTCCTCCAGGAGAGGTGCCCCCCAACCCAAACAATTCACTTAACCTCTTTCGACGGGGTGGGGGGGGGGGGGGGGGGGGGGGGGGGGGGGGGGGGGGGGTGCCAAGCGGTTAAGGATGCTTGTAGGTTGTTCCCGGAGGCTTATTTTGGGGTCTCCGGGAAGGTGTTTGCAATGGATGGGGAACAACGCCAGGCAGTGGCGCTTATCCCCGTCGATCGTCTTCTATTGGAGACAAATGCCCCTCATATCAGACTGAGGGGCCAAGGTCCTAGCGGCCCGAGTTACCTCGGAGAGGTGGCAGCCGAGGTGGCCAGGGTTCGAAACACATCCCTGGAGGCAGTACTGCAAAGCACTGTCTCCAACGCCAGGCGGTTGTACGGGCTGGTTAACCAGTAAGGAAAGGGGGTGGGGGGGGGGGATTATTCAACCCGTAGGTTATATGGGTTGTCTGTATGGAGCGGGTTGGTACCCGGCATTAGCTGGGAACAACCTTCCATATCATAGAGATATGTACTGAATTTAAAATATTGAACATAATTAGTTCCATATGGTGGGGAATTTTCACTGGTGGTATATTTCAATTATGGTCTGTTAGACAAGAGAATTAGGGCTAAATTCGAATAACTGTATATGTCTAATTTTAATGTTTTATTTCAGGTCTAACAATATTATCCAGTTAAATGTATTTCAGGTGAATGGTTGGTGTTCAGCATCCACTTGGGGAACAGTTAATTGGGTATGGGAGACCTGTGGGTAAGTAATAATAGAAGATGTCCCAGGAAGGGGGGTTGGATTTTGGGTAACTGGGAACAGACCTTATTTTTAAGGGGTCTCTTCTCAGGTAAGTATGTAATACCGAGAAGATGAAACAGGACATAAAATTATATTTTTCCTGGATGATGCGGACCTTTTCCATCTTTTGTGAGGGGGAGGGAAGGTATCTGCCATGAAAAATCCTGTTTTATCTTGTTTTCCTTAGGGAGAGGGTCCCAAATTATTTTGTGGGGGAATAATAGTTAATTCTCAATTAACTATTGCTAAGTTGAGGGATAATTATTTGAATTATGACTTTTTTAGTAAGGATGTAATTAGGAGGCCAACATCATATAGGGCGAAATATGATGGACCAGTTTTTTGTTAGGTTTGTGTAAAATAATGTAATATAGTTGCCTTGATTGACATTTGCAAAAAGGGCTGAGTTGGAATTTATTTAACTGTTAACTTTTAAGTGTTTAACTTTTAAGTGTTTAACTTTAAGTGTTCAACTTTAAGTGTTATTCAAGGAGTAGTTCTTGGTGTTTCATTATTAATATTCATGGATGTGACTTTAACTGTGCTTAATGCATAACTTTAATATTCCTGGATGTGACTTTAACTGTGCTTAATGCATAATTTGAATATTCATGGATGTGACTTTAATGGCTTTTCTGGATGCCACCGCCAGATAAGTCAGTATCTTTTTTACAAACATTATATGACTGTTTCTTTTGGGGGGTAGTCTTAACCTATAACAACAAGAAACCCTGGATGTTTCCAAAGAACCTGTTTATTCATGGATGGTCGTTGAATCCTGGCCCAGATGAGTCCGAGCCAGTAACCCGCTGGTGAAGTGTTTAATGTTCCCTGGAAATTCGGGAGGTGATCTTCTCTTCTATAAAACGGGGGAGAGTGTGGTGACTCGCGACCAGTCGACGACCGGATGTCAAAGTTGGAACTGGTCCGCCGCCTGACACCCCTGGAGACAAATAATCTACTGGTGCCTTACCATGTAGGGATTGGCGGGAAAAAGGGACCCACCCATTGGACGAGGAGCGTCACATGGCACAAAACGAGAGCAGACGATTCTAAAAAGGCCAAGCCCGCTCTCTTGCGACTGAAACCGATATAGAGGCCAGAAGCAAACTAATCCAGATAATCAGATAAATCGTAAGTAACCTTTAATTATAATCTAAATACTCGGTAAAATCACGACAATTCTACCGGCATAATTTAAAGTCCAAATATTAAAATGTCATCAGTTCAGTTAATTAGATTAGTTTGATTATGAATGGATACCTAATCCTATTATTATTAGAAACTCCTACATAGTACAGGTAAGCGGCCTGATAAAAGCGAAAAATATTCCATTTTAAAAACACACACTTGGCATATCCTCAACGTCCTTAACTGCGTTATGCTTCCAACTCCGTTCACTTTAGGGTTTTTTTCGTGCACGGTTCGCGTAATTAATACCGGTATCCGATTTGCTGTTGTCTGCTTGTTTTTCATTTGTGAGGTTTTTCTTCACAATTCTAGAACATTTTCAATACAAAATAAATTTCAGACAGGTAAGTATCTAAAGTCCGAACCAAATTGTTAACAACTACAATAAATTACTCTCCTACCTTTAATTACCGTTACATTTCCCCCACATTTTGTCCAGACACAAGTTCTGAAAAAACCAATCATTACAGTGACACAGATTCCACATATGAGACTGTAACGATGTCGCCAGTATCGACTTCGCTGAGATAGCATAGGGCAAAATACATGCAGTTTTCTGCCGGCTGCCATTTTGATTTTTTTATGGAATACTCTTCAAGAGGGTTGAAAGCCTCCAAAGTATGTGACATAATTAATATAAAACCAATTATCTCTAGTGGTATCATTAAAGCAAAATATAAATAATAATAATAAAATTAATATGACGTCATCACGTTTATTTTATATCATAACATTATGACGTTGTTAGATTAAGTTATATCCGTTCACCCCTCTTGGAGAATATTCCATAAAAAGTCAAAATGGCAGCTAGCACAAAATTACGTGCATTTTGCCCTATGCGATCTCAGTGAAGTCGATATAGGTGACATAGTTATCATCTAATCTGTGGAATCTGTGTCATTGTAATGATTTTATCAAGATTTCTGTCTGGACAAAATGTGGGTAAAATCTAACGAAAAATAAAGGTAGGAGAGCAATTGTTCGTAGTTTTTGGTTCGGACTTTAAATACAAACATTTACAAACACCAAAAACCATTAATTTTACTAAGTTTTTTGTTTGTTTATTCCTTAAATAATCGGGTTCACGTGACTCGTACAAATTGACTAAAAGTGGAGGATGATGAATTAATTGCTACTAATACAAAAATATAGCGGATTTTCTCTCTGAGACTATATATCAACATTACCAAATGTTTGACATCCAGTAGCCGATTAATATAAAATCAATGATCTCTAGTGGTATCATTGAAGAAAAATATGAATAATAATAATAAAATTAATATGACGTCATCACGTTTGCTTTTATAATATCATAACATGTTATGATGTTGTTAGATTAAGTTATATCCTTTCACCCCTCTTGGAGAATATTCCATAAAAAGTCAAAATGGCAGCTAGCACAAAATTACATGCTTTTTGCCCTCTGCGATCTCAGCGAAATCAATATAGGTGACATGGTTATCATCTAGTATGTGGAATCTGTGTCACTGTAATGGGTTTTTCAAGATTTCTGTCTGGACAAAACGTGGTTAAAATCTAACGAAAAATAAAGGTAGAAGACGAATTTTTCGAAGTTTTTGGTTCGGACTTTCAATACAAAAATTTACAAACACCAAAAACCATTAATTTTACTAAGTCTTTTTTGTTTATTCCTTAAAGAATTACCGATATCGGGTTCACATGACTCGTACAAATTGACTTAAAATGGATGATGATGAATTAAATGCTACTAATCGAAAAATATAGCGGGTTTTCTCTCTGAGAATATATGTCAACATTACCAAATGTCTGACATCCAATAGCCGATTATTAATAAATGAATGTGCTCTAGTGGTGTCGTTAAACAAAATAAACTTTTTTAACAACATGGTTCGGACTTTAAAGCGTTACGTAATTGTTGAACAGCGGGTTTCTTCCTGTAGTGTGTGTATTAGTGATTAATATGTGAATTATTTGTAATCTGTCAACTAAACAATTATCGGTGTAAAATTATTTGACGTAAAACATAGAACTATTGTTGTATTAGAGCCGGAATCTTTGCCTACTCTGATGTAGGCTGACATTTTGAATCTACATTATAGAGTTGTCTCCGACTGAGAGATTGATTATAACCGTCCAAATGTCCGTAAGGTTCTCGAACGGCTATCGATATGTTAATAGCAGCTTAATAATAGTTTGAATTTGTTTACTTTTTTTCTTTTTGTTTTCTTTTTTTTGGGGGGTTGGGGGGGTGGGGGTGAGGTGTTTTTCTGATGAGAGTGTTAAGAAACTAAATTCTTCTGTCGACAGTATCTTTATGTTACAGCTAGCACCCATTGGTATTTTGATGATACCGTGTTTTTCTTCTTCTTCTTCTTCTTCTTCTTCTTCTTCTTCTTCTTCTTCTTCTTCTTCTTCTTCTTTCTTCTTCTTCTTCTTCTTCTTATTATTATTATTATATATATACTGACTTCCCAAAGAAACCTTTCAAATTAGCAACACTATTTATCAACCTATTGAAATTTTATGTATGTACAGTTTCTTTTGGACGCCAGCACACACACACACACACACACACACACGGAGAGAAAGAGAGAGAGAGAGAGAGAGAGAGAGAGAGAGAGAGAGAGAGAGAGAGAGAGAGAGAGAGAGAGAGAGAGAGAGAGAGAGAGAGAGAGAGAGAGAGAGAGAGAGAGAGAGAGAGAGAGAGAGAGAGATACATACATACATACATACATACATACAGGATCGACCGCGTAGCTTGTAGGTTCCATGTAGGTTATGGTTGAGTTAAAATAGCATCCTTTTTATAGATGTCCTGATAGCTCAGAACGTATTGTGGCAAGTCTGCAAGTTGCATGAGACAATTTGTGAAGCCAGAAAGGATATCATTATTCTCTGTGTCAGTGCGTTAATATCTATGTATGTACTAGTCAGCCACACATACATACATAGAATAGCTCATTCAAGCGTTGTAGATTCTCCCCCCCCCCCCCCCCCCAGGTCCAGATCACGCTACGCCCCTGTGTAGATCACCAATTTAAGGATATATTTTGTTTAGCGTGTTATACTAATGGGAACATGGTATTTGATACCACATTTAATTCATTATTAGAGTAGTATGCCTGTATAAAATACAGATATGTTTTGTGAGATTGGACATCAATTCTGTTGCAATGAATTCCAGTAACACAGTTAACTTCCTGGTAGTATATAGACGACGGTTTTAGTTGCAGTCAGTGTGTATGGTTACTATTTATGTGTTCCCTTATTTCTTTCCATTATTATATATTATAAATAAATAGAAGAGAAAAAGTTCTTACTTATTTGCACGTTCAACATTAGATACAGGTCTAGGCTAGGACAGTCACTGATGGCGAGCACTCAACTGAAGTGATTGCGTCACAGGATCGAACCACCTCCGTGGATCCATCAACTCATTGGGGTTTTTTCTCGTTCCAACCAGTGCTCTACAATTGATTAAACGCCGTGGTATGTGATGTCCTGAGATAGGACAGTCACTGATGGAGAATACTCGCCTGAAGTGCTCGAACCACCTCGGTGGATCCATCAGCTGATTGTGTTTTTACTCGTTCTAACCAGTGCCCTACAACAGATGAAATGCCGTGGTATGTTATTTCCTGTCTGAGGGAAAATGCATATAAAAGATCCCTTGCTGCAAATGGGAAAAATGTAACGGGTTACCTCAGATGATTACGAAAGTTAGTTTTGGTTAACGACACCCCTGGAGCACATTAATTAATTAATCATCGGCTATTGGATGTTAAGCATTTGGTAATTCTGACACGTAGTCATCAGAGGAAACCCACCACAGTTTCCTAATGCAGCAAGTCATCTTTTATATGCACCGTCTCACATACAGGATAACGCATACCACGACCTTTGATATACTAGTTGTGGTGCACTAGCTGGAACGAGAAACAGTCTAATGAGTCCTCCGACGGGGATCGATCCCAAACCGACCGCGCATCAACTGAGCGCTTTACCATTGGGCTACAGGTCCCTTGATGAGTACGAGTCAGAATGACCAAATGTTGGACATCCAACAGACGATGATTAATTAATCAGTGTGCTCTAGTAGTGGCGTTAAACAAAATAAACGTTATCACTGATGGAAGTTACAGTGTTTTTTGTGGTTTACTGTCACCACATGAGGAAAATTAATTAAATACTAGTAATTTATTAATCATCGTTTATTAGATGTGAAACATGATAACGGTGGCGCCCTTAGCATTAGAGGAGTAAAGTTTGTTTTTGTTTAAAGAAAAGAAAGAAATGTTTTATTTAACGACGCACTCAACACATTTCATTTACGGTTATATGGCGTCAGACATATGGTTAAGGACCACACAGATTTTGAGAGGAAACCCTCTGTCGCCACTACATGGGCTACTCTTTCCGATTAGCAGCAAGGGATCTTTTATTTGCGCTTCCCACAGGCAGGATAGCACAAACCATGGCCTTTGTTGAACCAGTTATGAATCACTTGTCGGTGCAAGTGGTTTACACCTATCCATTGAGCCTTGCGGAGCACTCACTCAGTGTTTGGAGTCGGTATCTAGATTAAAAATCCCATGCCTAAACTGTGATCCGTACCCAGTACCTACCAGCCTGTAGACCGATGGCCTAACCACGACGCCACCGAGGCCGGTGTTTTTATTTAACGACATCACTAGAACACATTGATTTATTCATCATCGGCTATTGGATGTCAAACACATGGCCATTTGGACACTCATAGAGAGGAAACCCGCTATATTGTTTTCATTATAGCAAGGGATCTTTTATATGCACCGCCCCACAGACAGGATAGCACATACCACGGTCTTTGATATACCAGTCGTGGTGCACTGGCTGGGGCGAGAAATAACCTAATGGGCCCACCGACGGGGATCGATCCTAGACCGACCGCGCATCACATGAGAGGAAAACCGCTATATTTGTCCATTATCATCAATGGATCTTATATCAGCACGTTTCAACAGATCGGGCAGCACATACTACATACTTTGATACACCAGTCATGGGACACTGGTTTGGTCCAAAAGAAAACACAAGTTAGAGAGAAGGTCCACCCAGAGATTTGATCCTACGACTTCAGCATCTCAGACGAGCGCTCTACCGACTGGACTAGATCCAGCTCCCAATCATTGATGGAAGGTGACGCTTATTTTGTTTAACGCAACCACTAGAGCACATTGATTTATTAATCATCGGCTAGTGGATGTCAGACATTTGGTAATTCTGAGGAAGCCTGTAACATTTGTCTATTAACAGAAAGAATCTGTCAGTTTCCCATATTCAACACGTTTGATATACCTGCCGTGGAGCACTGGTTGGAAAGGGAAAAACCTAACCAATCAGAATAGAACAAAAACACACACACCCCTAAAACACCCCCCTCCCAAAAAAAAAAACACCAAACCCCCCCAAACAAAAAAAACAACATCCCCCCCCCCCCAACAAAACCCCCGAACAAAAGAACAACAAAAAAACCCCAAACAAAACAAAACAAAACAAAACAACAGCTACAACAAAACAACAAAACAGTAACAAAAACACGCACAAATTTGTATTTATAATTTTATTTGAGTGTACTTACGTGCAATAGTCTATTAGAACACTGTTGTTGGTTATTAACCCAGTTCAGATTTATAGTTAGTCAGTCAGTCAGACAGACAGTGAAAGATATTTTCAATACACGTTTTCACATTATATACATACAATCACTATTATGCATTATGCAGAATTATAATAAAGTAGTTAAGTAGTTCAAAAATAAAAAAAACAATCGGGGCTTCTAGATTATGCTAGCCCCACTCCGATGGCTAGTGATATTCAATGTAGGGCTAGTACATAACTACTATTGCCATGCTTAACGGCTATTGAAAACAAACTTTAATGGTCAAATGTTGCAGTTAAGTCTATTTTGTAACACTGAATATCCTGCCACCACTCCAACCCCCCAATGTTAATGTTTGTAAGCTGTATCTCCCTTTTTAGGTGACATATCTGATTATTACTATTATTTAGTAAAACTGTATTAACTTAAAGTAAAGTAGGGCTAGTGAACTTTTAATCGTGGCTTTTAACTTTGTTAAGTCACTGATCTCATGGCTAGTGGATTTTATACAAATTCTAGAAGCCCCGACAATACAGCAACATGAGACACAAACACAAAACAAAATCCCATAATAATTATGATTATCCTCATAGCTGTATGTATGTGTGTATTATGAAGCTGATGTGTTCACAAATTAAAAATACAAAACATTTCCGAATCATGTAATATCAAGAAACAGTCGTAAAATATAATGATGTAAAATCAAGAAACAGTCGTAAAATATAATTGTGCATGTAAATGTGTGTGAGCGAGTGTGTGTGTGCGTGTGCGTGTGCGTGTGCGTGTATATATATTTACAGTGAACCCCCGCTATTGCGACCATCGGCGGGACTTAATAGTGGTCTTAATAGTGGGGTGGTCTTAATACCGAATTACCAACATTATCATTCAAAATTATGATTGTTTGGTAAATATTGATTGCGAATTGTACGTCCCACCCTCCTTTTCGTTTGCCGTGTAAGCTGATAAAATTACTTGGCGATAACAGTGTATTAACATTTACATTAAAATGCAAGAATAATCAAGTGTCAAACCTGCTTCAGTTATTAGTAAGATTGGACACGTTTTTCTTTCTTAATTATTACACAATAGAGATTAACAACTATATAGACAAATGACACACTCCCGACGTGTTAGGAAGTCCACTCTCTCAAAGGTAATACAAATTCTCATTTGTTTTCTGGTTCTGTGAAAAATAAAGCAGTGTTCGAGATTAACGTTATCCCGATATCCCGGGGACTTCAATTACCCAGTATCCCACCAGGATACTAATGTAATGTAACGTTGAAGTTAGGTAACGGTATTTTCGAGCTCGTATCCAGTCTGATGCTATGCCGTAACAATATCTCCCCCAGCTCATACCCAGTCTGATGCTATGCCGTAACAATATCTCCCCCAGCTCACACCCAGTCTAATGCTATGCCGTAACAATATCTCCACCAGCTCGTATCCAGTCTGATGCTATGCCGTAACAATATCTCCCCCAGCTCATACCCAGTCTGATGCTATGCCGTAACAATATCTCCCCCAGCTCATACCCAGTCTGATGCTATGCCGTAACAATATCTCCCCCAGCTCACACCCAGTCTAATGCTATGCCGTAACAATATCTTCCCCAGCTCACACCCAGTCTGATGCTATGCCGTAACAATATCTTCCCCAGCTCACACCCAGTCTGATGCTATGCCGTAACAATATCTCCCCCAGCTCACACCCAGTCTAATGCTATGCCGTAACAATATCTTCCCCAGCTCACACCCAGTCTGATGCTATGCCGTAACAATATCTTCCCCAGCTCATACCCAGTCTGATGCTATGCCGTAACAATATCTCCCCCAGCTCACACCCAGTCTGATGCTATGCTGTAACAATATCTCCCCCAGCTCACACCCAGTCTGATGCTATGCCGTAACAATATCTCTCCCAGCTCATACCCAGTCTAATGCTATGCCGTAACAATATCTCTCCCAGCTCACACCCAGTGTAATGCTATGCCGTAAGAATATCTCCCCCAGCTCATACCCAGTCTGATGCTATGCCGTAACAATATCTCCCCCAGCTCACACCCAGTCTAATGCTATGCCGTAACAATATCTTCCCCAGCTCATACCCAGTCTAATGCTATGCCGTAGCAATATCTCCCCCAGCTCACACCCAGTCTGATGCTACACTGGAGCAATAGCGAGGTAGCAATAGACTGGGAACCGCTAAGTTGCTATTGTTTTTGTTGGATGTTTCCTCCCTTCAAATTTTATTTGAGATATTAATTCCACATATGCATGAAATTGATACAGGTAGGTTTATCATTAGTAATGTCAAAAACACTTATAGATTACCGTTAAATATTAATTTATGTCATTATTACGCAAACATAGATGCAGCAAATCTTTCTGCAGATTCTGTTTGATTGCCAATTTCACAAATTCCACCATTTCGATTGCGGCGTAGCAATAGACTGGGAACGAGAACAGTTTCGTCCAAGTTTGTACGATGTTATTTATGAATTTAATTTAAGAGGGATACTAAATTCTCAGGTGGGATACCAGATTTTAAAATGTTAGTATATAACTGGGATACTGCCCAAAAGTTTTAATCTCGAAGACTGTAAAGTACTAGGATGGTATAGAATTTGTTTTCATTGAAACAAATGTTACTCTGTGTAACCATTACTTTTCAACATTACTGCAAGTTATACAATAAAATGTCTGTTCGCCGTACGTACCAGAAATTAACTATGACTTCCAAGTTAAAAAGTAATACCTTTGTCTTTCGAGCAAAATAAATATAAGACCTTATTATAATTGCTAGTTTGCGCAACATGTATACCTGCAATTAACTTTAACACCATAGCGTTGACAAGGAACCATGATTGTACCGCGATATTTGTTGTTTGTCGCTCATGTCATGTAACTAGTAAATGCTGTGGTCGCATTTGTGGGGTCTAAATCCACAGAAAACGACCATTGGGTCTGCGTTTACTGGTCGTAATCCGTTATAGCGGGGTGGTCATAATACCGGGGTAGTTTTACAAATAAGGTAAAAAATAGCGATTCATAGCAAACTTTAAGCTATTATTATATGTATGTACAAAATAGTATATAATATCAAGAAACAGTTGTAAAACACAATTATAATTGTACATGCTAATGAATATATATGTGCATGTACATAGAAAGAAATAAGCAAACACATCGAATTGTAGACCGAATTTAATTCACATCCAAGTTGTAATGTGGGATTGAATGTCTGTAGTGTTGAATGAGCTGCCTATATGTTCCCAGTCAACTTCTGACAATATCAATTGATTTTTGATGCAGTCATTATTTCTTGTTGCTAACTGTGTGATCCGTTATTTCTTTCCATCAGTATATATATTATATATCAACTTTTTCATGGTACAAAATAGTGATTCCTAGCAAACTTTGTAAAATGTATATATACAAAATAGATTAGAATAGTAACATGTATATATATATACAACTGTATGCATGTATGTATATATGTATGCATGCATATATGTATGTATGTATGCATGTTTAATATATACACACAATGCCTTTTTAACATAACAGTCAAATTTGTAAGCGGGCTCGAAACTACTTTTTGTCAAGGTCGTAATGGTAAGCTTCCATAAAACACTTTCAGACAGTTTAGTCTATACCAGATAGGTGATTTCTACTCTTTTGTAGAAGAGTTATATATTATATTATTATCTCATTTTTATCCAAGTAGAAATGATCAAGACCGATAACTCTTTCAGTGTCGCCATGGACAGGTCACGTGTTTTGGTAGACGGAAGACTCGCTCGGGATGTTGACGTATTCGACACCATCACCTTCAGTTTTAGCTTTAGCTTCGCCTAAAAAAAAGAAAGAATATTGTTGTGTTTAACGACACCACTACAACACTTTGATGCATTAATCATCATCTACTGGATGTCAAACATTTGGTAATTTCGACATTAAGTCTTGGAGAGGAAACCCGCTACATTGTTCCATTAGTAGCAAGACATTTTTTATATGCACAATCCCACAGACAGTATAGCAGATACCACTGCCTTTGATATACCAGTCGTGGTGCACTGGCTGGAATGAAAAATAGCTTAATAGGTCCACCGACGGGGATTGATCCCTTCCCGATCGCGCATCAAGCGAGCGCTTTAAACAAATACCACTGGGTTACATGCACGTCCAGCACCGCACACAACAGCAGATTTCAGGAGATTCTAACAGGTCAATGAATGAGTCAAGTGAAATACGGAAAATAAAACTTGTAGGGTCAGCCGTTTGGTTGTATAAAACTGAAAGTGTTTAGCACTAAGCTCGCTTTAGCCTATTCTCAAGTATAAACAGAAAAGGGCTACGTTAGATGACAGTCGAACTCAGTTGTAATATAAAACTGAAAGTGTTTAGCACTAAGCTCGCTTTAGCCTATTCTCAAATATAAACAGAAAAGGGCTACGTTAGGTGACAGTCGAACTCAGTTGTAATATAAAACTGAAAGTGTTTAGCACTAAGCTCGCTTTAGCCTATTCTCAAATATAAACAGAAAAGGGGTACGTTAGGTAACAGTCGAACTCAGTTGTAATATAAAACTGAAAGTGTTTAGCACTAAGCTCGCTTTAGCCTATTCTCAAATATAAACAGAAAATGGCATCTAATGACAGTCGAACTCAGTTGTAACAATTATGGGACCGAATTTACGAAGCTTGTTTTTCTTAGACGCAGGTGTTTAAACATTGAAACTGTTTATACATGTACTTACACGCGTGTAACACCAGGGACGGATTTTGCTTTAGGTAAGGGGGTGGGGGGTTCCAAAACAATATGTAAATGTTTATAATTTGAAATTATAAATTTTACGTGGAAATCAATTTAGATCTACGTGGTGGGGTTGTTTTTTGTTTTGTTTACCCTGGGAGGGGGACGGTTCCGTGCAACTGGACCCCCCCCCCCCAACCCGTGCCTGAACACATTCACAGGCTTTGTAAATTTGGCCCTTAATGTTTAAAATATGGCTATATCGACACTCGAAAAGCATCAAGGAATGTTATTTTACCAAAGACAAGACAATACACATAGGCGCCCCCCAGAGTGGGTTTCGCCCTCCGAAACCCCTCCCCTGCTCCAAGCAAAATTTGTTTTATATATATTTTTCCGGGGAGACGGAGGGGTGGGGGGATGATCCGACCCTTTAGAAATGTCGCTGGCCACTGTCTAGACCCTCGTTGCACAGTTTCCTGTACATGCACTTGAAATACAACGATTTAAGTTAGGGGCGGATCCGGGGTTTTGAAAAGAGTGGTCACAAAATTATTAAACAAGACAAGACTGAGTTTGCCCAAGTTAAATGAGCCGAGGTCTCGAAGACAGCGATGCATTTTAGGTTAGGCGGTGGGTCCGAGAGCATGCTCCCCCAGAAAGAAAACTTTGACATAAAGATGCTCACAGACGCATCTTACAGTGCAATTTAGTTTTGTTTTGCCACTGTTCTGATTACAAAAAAGAAAGAAAAAATCACTCAACACATTTTATTTACGGTTATATGGCGTCAGACATATGGTTAAGGACCACACATATATTGAGATAGGAAACCCGCTGTCGCCACTTCATGGGCTACTCTTTTCGATTAGCAGCAAGCGATCTTTTATATGCACCATCCCACAGACAAGGTAGTACATACCACGGTCTTTGATATACCAGTCGTGGTGCACTGGCTGAAACGAGAAATAGCCCAATGGGTCCACCAACGGGGGTCGATCCTAGACCGACCGGGCCTCAAACGAACGCTTTTACCACTGGGCTACGTCTCGCCCAAGCATCCAGGAATGTTATTTTCCCATAGACAAGACAGTACACATAGGCGCTCCCCCCGAGGTGGTTTCACCCCCCGAAACCCCGCCCCTGCTGCTCCAAGCGAATTTTATTTTTAAATATATTTTTCTGTGGAGAGGAGGGATGATCCGACCCCTAGAAATGTCGCTGGCTACAGAACAGAACTTTATTATACTCAGGCCGTTCCACAACGGCGTTAGAGGAACATAGATAATAAATAGTATAAACGTGACAAGATGGTTTACAGGAGGATGAAATAATAACATATGATAATACATAATACATGCATTTACTTGTATATGATATTAATTGATAATAACTGTAATAGTAGTAGTATGATCTAGTATTGTATTAAACAATTTAACATAGACTGGAATGAATAAGTCAGCAGTAGATTTAATATATTCATTAATTACTGTCTAGACCCTCCCTGCACAGTTTCCTGTACATGCACTTGAAATACGACGATTTAAGTCAGGGGCGGATCCGGGGTTTTGTAAAGGGTGGTCACAAAATTATAAAAAAGACAAGACTGAGTTTGCCCAAGTTAAATGAGCCGAGGTGCCGAAGACAGCGATGAATTTCAGGTTAAGCGGTGGGTCCGAGAGCATGCTCCCCCAGAAAGAAAACTTTGACATAAAGATGCTCACAGACGCATCTTACAGTGCAAATTAGTTTTGTGTTGCTACTATTCTGATTAGAAAATTCTGTGTGCGATTGGAAAAGTCCATTATATGTTGTCGGACGACTGGTCTCGAATCTTTCCCTTTACCGTATGTTGTGGATGGTTAATTATTATTTTTATGTATTTTCTTCAACAAAAAACCCAGTAAAAAGTTGGGGAACCTGAAATATTAATATTAATATCAACTATTAGTCCGAACATACGTTTTGACCACAGACATCGTAGTAAAGAACGTTCGGGTCTGTTTATGAACACACCGAAACACAGTCCATAGTTTGCACGTGCATCACGCAGTTGCCTCGTACACGTGCGTGGGGTGTCATTCTCGATTGTGACAATTTCCAGGAAGGTCGATTAATCACTGTGGAACATTATTTCTATCTAGCTTTTTCATTCTGTTGATAATACATTTGTTATTGTTTTGTTTTTAGTCATGTTTACTATTTGAATTTGCGATTTACTGATAAAAAAATGTCAACTTTCAAATTCCACTTCTGACACCATTCGTCCTTCAAGATGTTTGGTGGTCATACGACCTACTGTAATACTGAACTACCGGTTGTAATATTTGTCCAATTAATTCACTATTATCATATAACCATTCCCCACAGCTAATATACCAATTTTGTTAATTGTAAATTCGTATTAGAGTAACCGCAGTGACCCCACCCTGGATCCGACAACAGTATTCGGTGTACTGATAGGGATGGCGAAATAAACAGCCCTCGTTCATCAACAGGAATCGAGCCTACGACCCGTCACCCTCGCATCTCAGACGAACGCCCCACCATCGAGCTATATGACGTTCATTATGAACATCAAATGAAACGAACACAGAAAAAAAGGAAAAAACAGATTAAAGAAAGGATAAATAAAACAGGAAAGAGTTCCAAACGTTCCAGCATGCATGTAAATACTATCACTAACCCTAAACCTAAGCCTGAATGAACTGAATGCTGGAACGTTCGGAAGTCTTGCCATAAAACAATGGCTCACCTTTCTGTTTAATATCTTTTCGTTTCTTTTGTTTCTTTTTCTTTTTGTTTACTTGTGCATACATGTTGGAAACGTCGTCTAAAACCTCGTTGTCTCCGGACTTCCCATTGATCGTTTTGTGTTTCGTAACGCCTGCAGCCTTCTTCCTAACCACAGCAGCCTTCTTCGTTTCGCCAGTTTGTTGATCTTTTTCTCCCCTGTTGTTGCCGTCTGCAGTTTTACGATCTTTGTTGACGACTGTATACGTAGCGCTTACATCTTCTGGCTGTACTGCTACCTTCTCTCTATCTTCAGCGGTTTCAAGGTTATAAATGTCATTTTCTTTCATTACTAGAAACAAAAATATATATATATTTCAGAATTAGAGTTTAAATGGCTTAATTTCTTCTTTTTTTCAAAAGTAGGTTTCAAGTATTAAAGATATTTCTTAAATAAATAATTTAAACCATTTAAAAAAAATAAAAAATGACGGACTTAAAATCAACCTTTAACACAAATGTAATGGCCTATACGTTTTTTTAAGATAGGGTAAGCAAGGTTTTAGTCATGTTAAAAAAAAAATATATATATATATATATATTCTTCTTCTCCTTCTTCTTCTTCTTATTCGTCTTCTTCTTCTTCTTATTGTTAACTTCATTCACCCCGATGGGTCCAGATACAATGGTATGTATGTACGTTTTTTTTCATTTACCTAAAATCGAAACAATGATAGACTTACATAGAAAAAAAACAAATACGGGACGGCCCTTTTTTAGATAGAGATGAGTTCCCGGAAACGTACATTTATTTTAGCCGTAGACCGATCTCGGTGGTATCGTGGTTAAGTCATCAAACATAAGGCTGGCAGATACGGGGTTCACAGCCCAGTACCGGCTCCCACCCAGAACGAGTTTTAACGAATCAGTGGGTAGGGGTAAGGCCACTAATCCCTCTTCTCTCTCACTAATCACTAATTAACAACTAACCCACTGTCCTGGACAGACAGCTCAGCTAGCTGAGGTGTGTGCCCAGGACAGCGTGCTTGAACCTTAATTGGATATAAAAGTAAAGTTTATTTTATTTAATGACGCCACTAGAACACATTGATTTTTTTTTATCTTATCGGCTATTGGACGTCAAACATATGGTCATTCTAACACTTTTTTTTTTAGAGGAAACCCGCTGTCGCCACATAGTCTACTCTTTTACGACAGGCAGCAAGGGATCTTTTATTTGCGCTTCCCACAGACAGGATAGCACACACCATGGCCTTTGTTGAACCAATTATGGATTACTGGTCGGTGCAAGTGGTTTACACCTATCCATTGAACCTTGCGGAGCACTCACTCAGGGTTTGGAGTCGGTATCTGGATTAAAAATCCCATGCCTCGACTGGGATCCGAAACCAGTACCTACCAGCCTGCAGACCGATGGCCTAACCACGACGCCACCGAGGCCGTAATTGGATATAAGCACGAAAATAAGTTGAAATGAAATAAAAGTACGCCTTAGGCTGCATCATATGTTTACAGCAATTACATTTTCATTTTACCGTTAAATCATTTACTCGGTTTACTTAACTATCAGTTTTGACAAAACAAGTGTGTTTATTGCCACCCAAATGTTTCTTGTAGCCTAAAATGTATTATTTGTGAGTCACTTACACATGGAAGTTTGATCTTTGAGTTTACCCAATGAAGCTGTTATCGTGTTCAAACACATAATTCTTTTGAACACAGTGTAGCTGGTAAGCAAAATTGACATAAACATATTTGACTGGACCAACTCCGTGATAATAAATCTTTGAAGTCTCAAATACCAAAGTACGTATTTTTATTATATGAACTAGTTACTTGACATTAATGGCTTAATGAAATCTCAAGGCGAATATCTGAATAGCAGGCGATATTATATGTTTCGTGGTGAAGATTACTTAAAGGCATACTGTCATTGATTTAAGGACCTAATTTTTCTAAAAATGGATAATAAATAAAAATTACATTAATTGTTGGAAACCAAATCTAGCTATCGCATCACCTTAACTGAACCATGATGAAGTGAAATCCATGTCACCCCTCTCGGCAATTTTAGTTTTTTAATTATGGACCATTGCCATAATTCAATTATTTTTACAAAATGTCATTAATAAATGGAATATGGTGGTTATGCAGATGCTTGAATAACGTACATTTAGGGACAAATCAAATTATATTTGTTCAGGTAATACTTTGTTAGACCATTAAATAGGTCAGTGGTCTGTGACAATATGCCTTTAATACAAACCTTTTTCAGTTGCTAATCACATAATTTTTACTTTAAAACATAGTAAGATACCTTAAAATAAAAGTTTTTTTCTGTTGTTAATCAGATAATTTGCACTCTAAAACATAGGAAGATACCTTAAAGTGTCATACTCTAGTTTCAATCCGTGAAAATTAACATTAAGTTTAGTTAATCTACAAACCTGTAACACATTTCGAGTGAAACACGAGTCTGTGACTTTGACATGGCGAAATACCCTCTAAAAATAGACTAAAACTCGACCCCATAACTGTTACTTCTCAGACGCACGTGCGTTTTTTTAAAAATATGAGAAATGCATTTTGTGATATTAAAAACACCAGGATGACCAAAAACACTTCGAATGCACTGAAATGAATAATCTAAACAATAAAATCTAAGTAAAGTACGATTTCAGTTAGCAAAATCGGCTCTAATAGTAAACAATATGCCTTAGTGTTTAAAAAAAACTAGGGTATGTCCCTTTAATATAAACGTTTTTTTCTGTTGTTAATCGCATAATTTGTACTCTCTAACATGGGAAGATGCCTTAATATAAACGTTTTTTTCTGTTGTTAATCGCATAATTTGTACTTTCTAACATGGGAAGATGCCTTAATATAAACGTCTTCCTGTTGCTATTCCTAGAATACAGGTGATTTTGTACTTGATGGTAAAGAAACAACATTGTAGACTAATCTCCTGAAAACATACATTTACAATTAATTTTATATGTATATGTTCTACGTACTCGAATCCTCGCCGTGTGCTGATGCATCCCCCTCCATGGAGTAAAGATGATTGTCTTCCATCACTAAAACATAAGAAACATTAATCCATTAATACTTAAGAAGGTCAACGAATCTCATAAGCAGCAAGCCATTGTTTGTAGTTAGGTATGTGAACCCGTCTTTATACTGGGGCGAGACAGTAGCCCAGTGGCAGAGTTAGCCTGATGCGCGGTTGGTCTGGGGTCGATTCACGTCAGTGGGCCCACTGGGCTATTTCTCGTTCCAGCCAGTGCACCACGACTGGTACATCAAAGGCTGTTTTATGTGCTATCCTGTCTATGGGATGGTGCATATAAAAATCCCTTCTTCTTCTCTCAATCTAAGTGTGGTCCAACGCCATATAACCGTAAATAAAATGTGTTGAGTGCGTCGTTACATAAAACATTTCCTTCCTTCCTTCCGTGTTTATACTAAACAGTCATTCTTAAAGAAAGGGAGGACACAAAACTTGCGAAATTTTATTCCCAATAACAACTGTAACTAGTTAAAGCTGCAGTCTCGGGTCAAAACATTGCTTTGTTTAACGACACCACTAGAACACATTGATTAATTAATCATCGGCTATTGGATGTCAAATATTTGGTAATTCTGAAACGTAATCATCAGAGGAAACCCGCTACATTTTTTTCTAATGCAACAAGGGATCGTTTATATGCACCGTCTCACAGACAGGATAACACATACCACGGTATTTGATATACCAGTCGTAGAGCACTGGCTAGAACGAGAAGTAGCCCAATGGATCCATCAACAGAGATCGATCCCAAACCGACTGCGCATCAAGCGAGCGCTTTACTCTCTCGGGTAATGTTTTATTATTTAATCAGGTGAATGTTGTACTTAAGTGATATATCTGACGACAAAGACTATTTATGAAAAAAAGCAATCTGTGAGTTCTGCTAAAGTAATAGGCCTACATGTTCCCTTCCGGGTTCAACAAATATTTGTATCTCCTCAGTTCTAGGGTCATAACTCTGTAAAAAAGGGGTAAATTGCCATGAAAGTCAGACTGGGTCTGTAACTGTACATGATAAAGCAATACACACAATGTCATGACAATACCTCAAGGCATTGTGGAAACAAAACCATTCAGTAAGCTATATGTGGGACAGACAGACGAACAGACATAAGGACGGAGATAAAACCTATAGTTCCCTCCGGCTGGATTGGCAGGAGACCAATAAACCTCCTGAATAATACCTGAGCTGGTGTGGGTACTTTGAAACCCACCCATTCACAAACCCACCAAACACATCGTCACTCACACACTCATTAACAAACTCTGCGCTCACTCACTCTCTCAAGTGCCCACTCGCCTACCAAAAACAGGAGTCGCTTTCTAAATCAATCTCTCATGGCCACCCACACAGAATCACGATCCATCACACAAACCCATCGCATGTATGGGCCCAGTGGTAAACCACTCACCTGATCGTCTTGGATCGGTCACCGTCGGTGGGACCATTGGTCTAGTTCTCGTCGCACCCAGTGCACCACGACTGGTGTATAAAACATGTCGTATGTTTTTCCTGTCTGTGGGATGGTGCATATAAAAAAAAACCTTGCTATTAATCGGAAAATATATCGGGTTCTCTAAGTCAGAATTACTAAATGTTTGACATTCAATAGCTGATGATTAACACATCATTGTGCTCTAGTGGTGTCATTAAAAAAAAAAAAACCCTTTAACTTTTAACTTGCCTATTTATTAAAACAAACAATTTAGAGATACACCAATTTTGCTATTATCACAGTGGAAGATTTACAACTATATTCAAATGTATTTTATATATTTTTAGCGTTCATCTACGATTCAATTAATTGTTAGGGTGTCACCTGTCGATTATGCGATAACTTAGACCTTAGTTACTTAGTGGCTAGCAATCAGACCAATTAGTTTGAAACTAAATCACTGCAATCAAGACGCTGCAGACTTTTAATTGATGCCCCCAGCTAATACCCGGTCTGCCAGCAATTAAGCATTACTTCATGTGACACAATTCACAGAACAGAACAGAACTTTATTACACTCAGGTCGTTATGCAACGGCGTAAGAGGAACATACATATTCTGATTTTGACAAGATGGTTAACAGGAGGATACAAATAATAGGAATACATTGCTTGGTACATATATGAATACAAATACAAATACATTACATCACATTACATTATAAAGATATGTCTATTAATAATATAAATACATGATATTACATTATAGAGATATGTGTATTAACCATATAGATGCATTCTGCGATGTAACAAAGTAGAGGTATATTGTAAAATATAATTATTCAGAAAATTTCAGTTACAACTGTGTACTTTATAATTATTGGTATTACAATAAATAGGTGTAAATAAGATAAATAAATAATAATAATAATAAAAATAAAATGTTCATAAAATAACAATAAGACATAAAATAATGTAATACGATTTAAAATATATCAAGTATAGTTCTATGTTGACCTTTAGTTTCATTAACTGGTTAATGTATGGTAATTTTGGTTGTTGTTGGGTATTGTTGTTGTTATGTGCTAAACGCCATTTATCAAGTATTTAAACAATACTTGAAAAATTATATTCATGAATTTGGCTAAAAATGTTTAGTGCGCTTATTCTTTTACTGCTCATAAGTTCTCTAAATTTATATATATTCGGTCGTATATAATAATATGGACGTAAACATTCTTTCCGGGTATTATTGAAAAAACTACATACAAATAAATAATGAAATTCGTCTCCTATGTCGTTTTCATCACAAATAGTACACAGTCTATCTTTTAATAGAACTGTATTCCAACGTCCAGTCTCAACAGGTAAATAATGGTTACAAGTCCTAAATTTTATCATAACAGTCCATAATTTTTCAGGAATAATATTAAGATAATTTTCTAAATTTAGTTGGTCTTTGAAATATTCGTAGGTTTTACCTCTCGATGATTCTGAAATATAATTTTTCCATGTTTGTAAATACTGGTCGTTTTGTCGTATGCTAATTTGTTGTGATAGCCATTTTACCGATAGAATTGTTTGTGATAGCCTTATATTACTAGATAATCTGAAATATTTTTGACAGCAGTAATCCAGTTATAGTTAGTTCCATTGCTAATATGGTCTCTCATCATTGATTTGTATAATAATAGAGATAAGTTAGATTGTTTCCCCGAGATAACTCATGCCCAATAACAAATTAATATTTTGTGGATAGTCAACTCGACTGGCATTCTATCAAGTTCACCATATAACATGCAAATTGGAGTAGCTTTTTTCACAGGGAGAATATGTCTAATAAAATTGATTTGAACAGAGTTATAGATGTCGTTGTTTTCGAATCCCCATATTTCACATCCATATAATAATATTGGCAGAACCATCGAGTCAAACATTTTGAGTTTACATTCTATTGATAGATGACGATCTTTTGCTTTTGCCAGAACGAAATACATAGCCTTTGTCGCCTGTTGTTTAAGTCTAATCTTAGTATTTTTGAATGTATTTTGCTTAGTAAAAATGGCACCTAAATATTTGTATTCTTTGACATTTTCGAGAGTAGTTTTTCCAATCTTAAAATATATTTATAATCTTTAGAATTTCCATTAAAAATTAAGACTTTTGTTTTTGTAGTATTTATTTTAAGTTTCCAAATATTACAATATTGATCGAATATATTTAACGTGTGTTGTAAATTGACCGCACTTGTTGCTAGTAAAGCAGTATCGTCAGCGTACAATAAGCAAATAAGATGTATTCCAATGTCTAGTGTGTTATTTTTATTATCTGCGATGGAAGAAACACCTTCACAACCGTGGTTAAGTAAATAGTTTTCTAGATCATTTAGATACAGGGAAACTAAAATCGGGGATAAATTTTCACCTTGACGTACACCATTATGGCATGCGAATAATAGTGATTTCTTGTTATTTACAAATATTAATGATTTTATACCTTGATACATTTGATATATGATTCTAAAGAATTTACCATTTATGTTATTTTCTAGCAACTTGTGCCATAGATGTGCTCTTGGGATCATATCGAAAGCTTTTTTCAAAATCCACAAATGCGCAATATAGTTTCTTTTTTCCTTTTTTGTTCAAGATATCAATTAGTGAATGAAGTGTAAGATCTATAGTCGAATAACCTCTGCGGAAAGCAGCCTGGGCTTCGCTCATTACATTGTTTTCTTCAATAAAAGTAGTTAACCGGTTATTTAATACTGTTATAAACAACTTTGAACAGCAACATAGTAATGTAATTGGTCGATCGTTTTCAGGGGATGCACTACTACCTTTATTTTTAAAGACTGATATAATTATTCCAGTCAGCCATTCTTCTGGATACACACTATGGCCTAAAAGTATATTAAAGAGTTTAACATAGAATGGGAGCAATAAGTGGGCTGTCGATTTAATATATTCGTTAATTATTTTATCTACACCTGCTGCTTTATTGTTTTTTAGTTGTTTTATTGATTTTAGTATTTCGTCCTCGCTGAATCTTCCATTTATGATATCATCGTTGCTTACTTGGTCTACGAGATCATCAATATTTATGTCGGGCACTGTATCGGCCGATAGGTCCTTATTTAATTCACTGAAATAATTAAACAAGTCTTCAACCGGTGGTACACTTTCTGTCCTGCTTTTTGTCTCTTTAAATATTTTATAGAATTCTTTGGGGTAATTTGTTTTTAATAGCCTCATGTTCTGCTCTGTTTTAAATTTGTAATGAGAATAAGATTTAAATATATATTTCTTATAACATTTACTTGCGTTTGTTAAATTCATTTTATTTGCTAAAGTTTTATATTTCTAAAAACATTTTTTTTGCCTCAAAATATTTTGTTCGTAGAAGCTTACACCGTTTACTGAACCAGGGTCGCTTATTATCTGGCGAAGAATGTTAAGTTGGCTGAGTCTAAAAATAGCTTGTTCAGCGTGTCGACTGTTTGGTTTACACGTGTTGGGATACTGATAGATTCATCATCGAGAATTACCGATAGTGATTGAAGTAAGTTTGTATTGATATTGCTAATAAATTCTTCACTGTTATTGGCGTTCCATTTACGGATATTAATTGACTCCAACTCGTCATTTACACATTGGTTATGTTTAGTTTGTATGGCACGGTCTGTCTGAATCTTACAGGTAAGTACAACTGCACAGTGGATATCTGAAAAAAGTGGGTCAAAATTACACACTTCAAAGTCAATGGCAGATTTAAACATGTGATGAGTACCAATAACATAATCAATCAAACTACAATCTTTACTGGTGACTGCGCCTATATTTTTTATCTTTTCCGCATCTGCCATTGAGGATATATATAATATTATGTTTGCACAAATCAAGAAGTTTGAAACCATGGCTGTTAACCTTACCCTTATCCTGGCTTGCTCTGTCCCTGGGTACATTTAAAGTATCAAGCTTTGCTATATCATTTAAAAAGGTTTCTATGTCAACATTATCAATATATATAGTATTATGATCATCAAGTGTAGTGTAATCGGGCAAACATCTAGTTCTTGCATTAAAATCACCTGTTAGGAGCAGAGGTTTTCCTGGTTCTGTCATTTGGGAAATTTCATTTTCAACAATATCAAAAGCATCAACTTTTAAGTATAGTGAGCCAATTGGGGAAATATACACAACACCAGCACTTACGCTATTACCTATACACTCTTTGTCTAAAATACTAAACCATGAAATATACTGTGAGTTATTTTTTACATTTATTTTAACTAGGTTGGTCAGTTCATTTCTTACACCAATAACAATACCACCAGATGATCTTTTACCTTTTTTCTGTTATTGAAATGTAGAGTGTAACCTGGGATTAACTGTGATAAGCAATCACTTTCATCTGTTTTACTTTCAGTAAAGCATAGAATATCATATTGTGAGACAAAATTTAGAAAGTCAGGTATAACCAATTTGTTTCTTAGGCCACAGACATTTAAACTGAGTATTTTTAAGTAAATACAGTTGTGTTTCATATTGGTATAGTCTATTATGTTACCAGTGGTTTGGGAATTATATACAGTGTAAGATGAAGCTTGGCTGTTTACAAAATAACTGTTAGGTGCATGGGTATCACTGGTAGGTTAAATAGCAAAACAGTGGGGGGTTACATGGCTATGTACAACATATGCATGCTTTGCTTTAAGGAGATGTACATCACTGATCACAGTACTGGGCTGTGTATATCCACTTGTATTACTGTGGTGGGTCTCACAATTTATTTGTCTATTTACATTATATATATAGGTGGATTCGGATGCATCATTGGTCTCAACATGTTCACGTGTGCTACAATTTGGGGTCATATTTGTTACATTCTTATCCACAATATGTCCACTTGTAGTACAATGGGGGGTCATATATGATATTTTGTTGTTTACATCATACATATCAATGGTTTTAGGTACATCATAGGTCGCAATATGTTCACTCGTAGTACAATGGGGGGTCACATGTGGTATTTGGCTATTTACATCATACATATCAATGGTTTTAGGTGCATCGTAGGTCACAATATGTTCACTTGTAGTACAATGGGGGGTCACATGTGGTATTTGGCTATTGACATCATACATATCAATGGTTTTAGGTACATCATAGGTCACAATATGTTCACTTGTAGTACAATGGGGGGTCACATGTGGTATTTGGCTATTTACATCGAACATATGAATGGGTTTAAATACATCATAGGTCACAATATGTTTACTTGTTGTACAATGGGGGGGGGGGGGGGTCAGATGTGGTATTTGGTTATTTACATCATACATATCAATGGTTTTAGGTATATCATAGGTCACAATATGTTCATTTGTAGTACAATGGGGGGGGGGGGTCACATGTGGTATTTGACTATTTACATCATACATATCAATGGTTTTAGGTACATCATAGGTCACAATATGTTCACTTGTAGTACAATGGGGGTCACATGTGTTATTTGGCTATTTACATCATACATATCAATGGTTTTAGGTACATCATAGGTCACAATATGTTCACTTGTAGTACAATGGGGGGTCACATTTGATATTTGGTTGTTCACATCATGCATATGAATGGGTTTAGATACATCATAAGTCATATGTTCACTTGTAGTACAATTGGGGGTGGGGGGAGGGGGGTCACATGTGGAATTTGGCTATTTACAACATACATATGAATGGGTTTAGATGCATCATAGGTCACAGTATGTTCATTCGTAGTACAATAGGGGATCACATGTGGTGTTTGGCTATTTGCATCATACATATGAATGGGTTTAAATACATCATAGGTAACAGTATGTTCATTCCTAGTGCAATAGGGGGTCACACGTGGTGTTTGGCTATTTACATCATACATGTGAATGGGTTTAGATACATAGGTTGTTTCTGTGGATTTACCTGTGGGTACATTATTTGTCACAGAATAGTCACTTGTATTGTAAAAGGGTATCACATTTGATATTTGGCTGCTTATGTCATACATATCAGTGGATTTAGATACATCATAAGTCACAATTTGTTCACTTGTGGTACAATAAGGGATATGTGGTATTTGGCTATTTACATGATACAAACCATTGGGATTCAGATCATCTTTTTTCGCAGCATAGTTTTGATTTAGTTCAGGTACCTCATTTGTCTTAGCATATTCATTTGCATTACAAATAGATATGACATGTTGAAGTTGTCTCTGAGCCACACAAAAAACATGTGGGGTGTTATTTAGCCAGGTATGTTGTGATGTATAGGGAAGAGTTACTTTATGCTGTACACAGTTGGTGCCTCCATGACAGTCCTAGCTAGAAGATGCAGTGGCTAATGTACCAAATGGATTTCTGTCCGCAAAGTCAGGGGCAGTGGTGGGAGTTTGTACTCTATTCCTCTTTCTGGGTGGGGCTCTGCTACTGCTGTGGGCGTCCATATCTTGGCATCTTGTTGGGGTGTGATATTCAGATGTGCGGCTTTCAGGTAGGTATTCCTTGCCATCAATAAACAGTCTGTCCACTTTCAGGAATGCTTTCTGGTTCTTCCTTCTGGCGTTTCTATACACAGGGTATAGCTCCTTCCTTCTCTCGGCTATTTCCCGGGGGAACTGGTCTTTGATGCCAAAAGGCTTTCCAGCAAGTTTTTTTGCAGCCATTTTAATTTTGTCTTTATCTTTTAACTGCTGGAAATGGGCCACTATTGTTCTTGGTTTTGGTTGGGATTGCCTGTATGGACCAAGTCTATGAGTTACTTGGATTGGGGTGTCCTCAGTGATTTCTAGTTCCGTTTTAATAAATGTTTTTACCACCTCTTCTGTATTTTCGTTTTGTCCTTGGTCAGGAAGTCCAGAGAAAAGGAGGTTAAAGCGCATTGATCGAGTTTGTAAATACAAAATATCGTCATACAATCTCTGGTTTTCATCTTGGGTTTGGTATGCAGTTTTGGATAAGTGAAATATATCGTCGTTGGACATTTTCACAGTTTCTTTTAAGTCATTTACAGATTGTCTTAGCTGGTTATTTTCACTTCTGATCTCCTCAAAAGTATTGCTCATGAACTGGCAACTCTGTTCTACCTTAGTTATTCTCTCATTGGCGGCGTCGACACTGCTACGTAGATTCATACGTGAGCTTTCTATCGTGCATATCTTGGTCTCTATTGTTTCTAGACGTTCAGTTCGTTTGTAGATTTCAGAAGTGGTGGAGGTAAGCTGAGCGATCTGTTCATAGAGACTTACGATCCAAGGAGGAGGAGTTGTCAGTGTTTGTTGTGTAGTACCAGTTTGCGCTGACGACGTTGTCGGCAGATTGTGTACTTGTGGTATGTACATTAAATTGTTGGTTGTACCAGCGTGAGGGACAGGTGTGGCGCTTGTATTCATAGAGCCTGGTGGAAATGACATTGGCATTTGTGGATTATAGACGTAAGAAACCTGGGGTACTTGTGCTATCAGTTTAGGGTTTGCGTTCACAGACTTTTGTTGGGTGGGGTCTTTGTTTACGTTGGCGGACGCCATTTTTGGTATTCCAGAAGATCGTGGGTTTGAGGGTTGTTTAGCTGTTTTACCACCTTTTGTCATATTAAACAACTACCAAAATACCGCGTCATTGCCAGTACATCTCCAGAGAGCTTATTAGTCATTGTATACCTGTATATATCTTCAAAAAACAAACATTTTTTGCAGCACCGGATTTTCTGTCCTCCCATCCGCCATCTTGTCACGTGTCAAAAACGTGGCGAGGTCTTACTCTAGGTGGTTATGGCCCGGGAGGTAGATAATCTTGTATAAATGGTTCTAAAATGAATTCTACGTCGCGAGACTTGTTGATGTGTACTAATTAGCATCTATCTACGTCCCGGTACTCGTTAATTGCCCTTTTATCTGGTTGACGGTGTGTGCAGTCAAACGGTAACAACGAACTAATTCTGTACCACAGTGCAGTTATTAGCATTAAGAATTCGTGCCACTTGTTATGTTGCAGGTATTACAAATAAATAAAATAAAATAAATTTTAAAATGATATAAAATAATATCGGCTCCAACCTAAGTTTTAACGGCTCTGGTGTAAATATGTCTGTCCGTCCGTTGTCTGTCTATCTGTTAATTTTTATATGTTAATAACACAAGCTATCCAATTTAAAAGCAGCGTAGCATTTTTATTCAAACTTCAGTAACACATTAATTGTTTCCATAATTCGCTCCACGATTCATTTTGAACGCAAAACATTTCCGTTGATTCTCGCAGCTTTCAGTTGAAATGCAAACGTTTTCCGATGTGATCAGTGTACTCCATGTCTGTGATGTTGTGGCTGATCAACTCGTCTTTCAGAGACCGGATTCTGGCATCGATAGTGCGGTATTTTCGTTTTCATGCCGGAGGTCGCCAGTGACCATCTAACTCATGTAGGTTAACTTCTACTTTCACATTTCAATAGACCTACCATCTCAAATATGTTCGGATGACTGTTCTGGGCGATGTGATTTATTTTATTGTGCCATCCTTTCAAATGGTTATTTGTCCGGTGGCTGTTATTGCGAAAGTGGTTCCACATTTCTGGACTTCATGGTCCTTCAATCCAGGTGTTAGTGACGTAGTCCATCAGTAATGTTACCTTTTCATCCTGGGAACTGTCAGCAATTGTGTCGTCCCAAACTTTGTCCAGCGGAACCATCGGAAGGGCTGAAGCACGCCTTACCACCTTTTGTACATCATCGTTTTCAATATATTCTGATGCTGGTCCTACTTTTTGCGCGTCCGACGTAATGGAACAAAAAAAACAAAAAAACAAAAATCGTGTGGTGGGGAATACAGTGCGTACAGCGTTGTGAGCAGATATAAAATATAACCCAGGACAGTAATCCTTTAAAACAGTAGAGACCAATACGAGCAAAATAAATAAAAAACTGAGAAGAAAAAGAAGAAATAACAATAATAATAACTTTAAGAAAAGAAAACACACGCAAGCGCGTGCTCAGTCGCTACCCCGAACAGTAATGCTAGAAAATAAACGCTTCTCATTTCGTTGGTAAAGAAAAAACGGCTCACTCTGCAACGCAGAACATGTAAATCAATTAGTTCCTTCTACTTCCCGGGACATTCATAATTCGACAAACCGGTACTACACAAAATAGGATTTTATACGTCCCGGGCCGACACCCTCTGGGCATGTGCCTAAGGAAATGCTATTGACGGGAAATAAATACCCAAGGAACATTAAGACGTAATCATTTCAGCCGGTCTTATAAAAAGAAAAACACAGGAAGAGGCAGAGGAATATATGGACCCAGAGATAGACCGGGAAGGTTGGACCCAGCGATGAATGACACACAGGTCTCCCGATATAGTTGACGTTGCTACTGAGACCTTAAGAGTATATTATCTGTATCACCATGTTGATATTTTATTAATCATGTGTCATGTTTGGAAAGTACAATACAAGAAACTACATCACCAACTTGAGACTTCTCTTCCTTCATTTACATTCCGGTAAAACATTCACAAGAAACAATTTAGAGATGCACCAATTTTGCAATATAAAGTGGAATAAGCGAAGTTTATCCAGTAACCAAATGTCTCATTATGGATACCACACGTACCTGGATGTTGATATGCCCTGTTGTTGCTTTCGTTTACGTAAGGATGTTCAGCGCTGTCAGCACCTGTTCAAAATAGTTGTACAAATATACTGACATCTAAAAGAAACTTTACATACCTAAAATTTGAATAATTTGATAAATATTGTTTGCTAATCGAAAAGAACCAATTTAGAAACAACCTTACAAACACTTTGCATGTGTCACGACGTGCATTGTTTACATATTGAACTTCATGATACTTTTATATCCCACACTCCCGTTTGTTGGTTTTCTATGATACAATTTCAAGTCTTGTAAAGTTTCTTTTTGCCGTCAGTATGTGTTATTATAAAGCGTTCTTCGCCTCAATAAAGGAACTAAACATACATCACATTGAAAGTAATTAAGCTAGTATTAAAATTACGGATAAAATTAGGAATTAATGTTTTTGATGTAGGTGAACATATAAATAATAAAAGGCACATTGGATTTTAAATATACTTAACAGTAACATGTTAAATTATTGAAAATGCCAATTTAATAATATTTCTAATTTCAAATGGAAAATCCAAACGCAAATACTCTATTAAAAAAGGGAAAAAAAGGATGAAGATTGATATAGTCGGAAATCGGATTAAAAAATATATATATATATACAAAAAAAATAGGATAAAAGTTTCATGTAATCGTGTTTTTATTTCGCGATAATGACAAAAGAGATTTTTGTTTCAGAATTTTTTTAATCGGCCGTCATTGATAATTAGCTTTTACGAACGTATATATGAATGGCGTGATGTATGAATGCAAAGAAAACAACTTTAACCTCACACACACAAGCGCGCACGCACACACAAATGCACACACATAAATGCAAATACGTACACATAAAATCACCACAATTACAGCCAAAACCAAGAATAAAAAGGCCAGGAGTGTAGCAGGTGTGAAATCTTATTATAAAAATGTTCAGTTACTTTTGATAGGCGCTTTTCTCTTCTTAGCGATGTACACGATGACAACAATTAAGATCAACAGAATCACAGCCCCTGTAGCCCCTGCAGCAGCGGGGACTAATATTTGAGAACGGCGAGTATCCCTCATTTCCTCTGTGAGAATAAAACAATACAAAACAAACCAAACCATTAAACTACAGAGAAAACAGACCTATCCTGAAATTAACTGTCTATACAATTTATCAAATGTAAATTGTGTTTTTTTAAATATCCGCCCAATAAAAATAGCACTACCAATATTATGTTTTTTTTAAATATGTTTTATATATCAACTAAGTCTGGGTTAACTCTTCAAAGTCAAGCATAATATATGTTTTAAATCAAAACAGCATTTAAATACATTTGAGTTTTGAGGATATGGAAGAAACATGTAAAAACACGCGTGTATATAAGGTGTGGTAAACTTACTAAAATATGTTTCAAAACGTATCCAACGACAATCATCATCATCATCATCGTCGTCATAATCATCATCATCATCATCATCATTATATTTATTTCATTTCATTTCCTGTTCTTTCTTTCTTTTTTAAAACGTCTGCATGGAACTACCGAGGTGAGAAGATTTCATACGTTACCTACAGATAATGACATACCTACGGCTGCTACATTTGTGTAAAACTTTCCACATCCAAATTTGTTACAAGCGGTGAGGACATGTATCCCAACGTCATCCCTTTGTATTTGATCAATGGACAGTGAGACTCTGTATCCAGTGTCCCTGACCTCAGTGTTGTAGATATTTAAGGTCACGTCGATAGCGTTGACCTCGCTGTTATGTTTTGTGGTAGCTCCATGCGGGTTTGTCCAGTTGTATGAACTGATGTTATTCTTGGTGAATATCGTCTTACTTAAAGTTAAACTGTGTCCAAGAGTAGCGTTGACGGTGTCATTTTGTCTTGAAACCTCCACCAATTCAGGTTGCACTAGATGTAAAATATAGAATACATTGAAAATAATGCAGTCATTGCAAACTACCAAGAACCTAAATACATATTAACATAATAATCAGTTGTGGTTATAGATGAGAACTAAATATTTATTTTCTTATTCTAAGAACCGAGACAAAATGACAAAACTACGCAGAAACAAAAATAATAGAAATTAGTCATTCCTCGAACTGAATAACAACACACACTATTAAGTACTACTAATAACAAGAACGACGATAATAATAATAATAATAATAATAATAATAATAAAAGAAAGAAGAAGAAGCACAAGAAGAAGACGAAGAAGAAGCACAAGAAGAAGTATGAACATAAACATAACACAAATTACTACTACTACAAACCAAGGTAACGTAAAAACAAACTTGCCATCTATATCAAGTGATATGTTTCTCATTTGTTCTGTTATATTGTTTAACCCTGTGATGTTATTGGTAACAGCACACTGGTATCTTCCATAGTCTCTGAAGGTATAATGGAGGATTTTTAACACGAATTTATTTGATGACTCGCGTGTTCCGTCCAACTCCCTGATTTTCTGTCCTCTCCAAAAGTGAATGAACTTGGAAAAATGGTATTTGTCTGGATGACCATCGGCTTCACAAATCACCAGGACAGTTTTATTCCGAGGAAATGATTGTTCGTGCACAGTCACAGATGGTGCATCTAGGAAGGAAGGAAGGAAATGTTTTATTTAACGATGCACTCAACACATTTTATTTACGGTTATATGGCGTCAGACATATAGTTAAAAAAAACGAAAGAAAGAAATATTTTATTTTACGACGCACTCCCCACATTTTATTTACGGTTATATGGCGTCAGACATATGGTTGAAAAAAACGAAAGAAAGAAATGTTTTATTTAACAACACACTCCACGCATTTTATGTACGGTTATATGGCGTCAAACATATGGTTAAGGACCACACGGATATTGAGAGAGGAAATCCGCTGTCACCACTAATTTCGATTAGAACCAAGGAATATTTTATATGCACCATCCCACAGACAGGATAGTACATACCACGGCCTTTTTTACACCAGTTGTGGAGCACTGGCTGCAACGAGAAATAGCCCAATGGGGCTACCGACTGGGATCGATCATAAACTGACCGCGCGCCAAGCCCCATATGGTGCATCTAGATGGAATGTAACACAATATTGACTATTTATACATTTACTTGAATACTTATATAACAATGGATCAAGTGCGGATACAAACAAATATATTACTCACTCCTTGTGACTGAAAGTAACTCAGTTATGTGAACGTTTATGTGTCCAATAACACATAATTATGACCTGTTTCAATACAAACTTTGTTGCAGTTTCTTCTGCAAATCTTGTTATTACTACTGTTGAATAACTGTTTTATGATGTATACACAACTGATTGTGTTACACTATATACTAATTAATAGATTCGTGAGTGAAATGTACTTATTGTCAAAACAACAAAAACTATATTATTATGTTATTGTACGTGCTTGTAGAAGCCGCGAAAGGGGTGTTCATCAACACTTAATATAGACTTTTTTTGTCAGACTAATTATAGTCCAAGGGAATAAACTGTGGTGTCCAAACAGATGGTCAATATCATAAAGGTTGTGTATGTCAAGGTCACAATGACACAATAAAATACAAACTATAATTATGGTAGGCCATTAAGAGTTGCGGACACATAATAGACGTCTTTCACATTCCTTTTGCGCATGTGCGCGAAGAGTAGCGTCCCTTGCTGAATTAGACTGTATCCAGGCTATATACAAATTGGGGGGGGGGGGGGGGCATGATCGACAGTTGTCGTGAGCGTCGTGAGTAACTTCGTAGGAGATGTGAATCTCTAGCGACTAACGTACAAATTTCGTATCAGATGGTAAAATGGCTGCGAAAAACGGTCTACTAAAGTTTACTTCGGAATGGTTTAAGACCAAAAGCAGTGAAACATTAACTTAGACCAAGTCTCTGGAGCCGCCCGTCAAGTGTTTTAACAACGCAAAATTAAAATATACAACATAAAATAAAATTAACTTAAGTGGAATGTGTTTGCTACTTTTAACAATTAGAATTATAGTTAAATATTAACGCGGATTTCCAGTGATGTTTAATTCTCCACATGTATCAGTATTTAACATTTAATAAAACACGCCTCCCCTTCCCCCTGAACAAAACTACAAAACCCCTACGTCACATAGACCTTTGTTGAGTGTCCGTCGTCCGAGGCATGACTCTTAATATGTTTGCTTCTAACATTCAAACGAAGTATCTTATGACTGCGCATAATAAACCCTCATGAGTTTATAATAAAGATACATTCCTTAGTTTGTAGCTATATTATCAAGCTGTCGGCTAGTCTAATCTGTTATAAATAAAACTTACTTGCTTTGAATACAAATAGCTGTATATGCAATACAATTACATTCTCAGGTCGGTAGCCCCACTTTTATAAACCCGGTTTAAAATATGGCTTTTGTCCCACCCCCAACTAGACTGTGTCCCCCCACTGCAGATTGTGTCCCCTCACCCCCAACTCCAGATATCGTTCCTACGGGCCTGATTCTAATGTTGTATAGTACCGTAACTCAAACGTCATATGTATTATTTAATTTTATTCCAAATACCGAACAAAGTTTTAAATAACTGGGTGAAAAGAAATCCCGACAGGAATCCTAAATGTATTTATCCGTATAATGCTTTATAAATATTTAAATCATGTTAAATACGATACATATCTGCATACATACACGCCCGTACACGCGCGCACATAATATTATTTCAGCCCATATCCGATATTTATTGTGTACGGATCCGAACCGATGGTTTCTCGGGTGTTAACAACAAAATATCTTTTATTTCGTGATAAGCAATAATTCACAAATGTCTCCAATAAGTCTTTGTTAGATGTCGACAGAATTTTCGGGTTCCCTACTGATAGAATAAATAATCATGGAGATATTCAAATTCTTATTGCGTGGCCTCCCATTGTCTATGCCCATCAACTTGTACACAGGGTTATTTTTGCGAGATCCCGCGTGAGTTCACGGTTAGTGTCCACGAATTGCTCCGCGACACGGACATGCGCAGTGGAATGTAAAAGAGATCTACTGAAGACGCTGAACACTTCTTACTCTTGTGTCCTCTATACTACGTTGTATATATAACGCTATATTCAAATCTGTTCAGAACTTCAATACAAATAGTAAACGTTTTGAGATTAATTAAACAGTTACACTCGTTTTCTCTCTTCTGACATCTGATTCTAAATAATGTAAAATGCTTAAAGGTAATAACCGGTTCATCCTCTTATCTCCCTTTACCTTGTCTTCCTTCTATTTCCCCTCTTTGTTAGTAAATTTGGAACAAGTTATAATCATGTTTTATTTTATTGTTTGTAATATATTCATATCATATAATGTAACGCCTTTTGGCCAATCCCCAGACCGCTACTATTTTTTGAACGGCATTAAATAGTTTAAACCAAGAGTTGTTGATAAATCATGCTAGCTTTGGTGTAAATATTCCACGATTGTAGAGTTACAAACTTTAAATTCCAAAATGGTGACATCACCAATCGACCATCGTTTTAATACATACAGTAGATATTGAGTAGGTTTTCAATTGTATACCATATTTTGCCATCAGGTTTTCTATCAGGTGCAATTTTATAAGTAAGCCATGTATCAAGTTAGACATTGTACTATCCATATATATATATACATATAACACAATAATAATTTTTACGCAAAATATATATTATAAGAGCTGAAAATTGTTGCCTAAAGCATTAATAACATTACTAGTTTATTACCGGCCTCGGTGGCGTCGTGGTTAGGCCATCGGTCTACAGGCTGGTAGGTACTGGGTTCGGATCCCAGTCGAGCCATGGGAATTTTAACCCAGATACCGACTTCAAACCAAAGCTCAATGGGTAGGTGTAAACCATTTGCATCGACCAGTGATCCATAACTGGTTTAACAAAGGCCATGGTTTGTGCTATCCCGCCTGTGGGAAGCGCAAATAAAAGATCCCTTGCTGCCTGTCGTAAAAGAGTAGCATATGTGGCGACAGCGGGTTTCCTCTAAAAAACAGTGTCAGAATGACCATATATTTGACATCCAATAGCCGATGATTAGATAAAAAATCAATATGCTCCAGTAGCGTCGTTAAATAAAACAAACTTTACTTTTTTTACTATTTTATTTTGCAAAAAAACTACAAAAAACGTTTGACAAAATCCATAGATATACATTCCACAGTGGTACATCTTGCTAAATACTCCAGGTCCGCAGTTCTTATACTCTTCTACCAGATCAGATTATTACTTATTATACCATATAAACAGGCACGACGGAGCATTGGGGGGGGGGGGGGGGGGGGGTTGTCAAAAATATTATTGGTAGTAAATCTCAAGGCAGAGATGAATTTTACTTGTAGAATGCAGGGAATTGCATTTCAAAACATCTAGTTTTCTTTGAGTTGCATCATCGATCTCAGTCAGCCCCCCCCCCCCCCCCCCCCCCCCCCCCCCACCCCTACCCCATCCCACTTAATGTCTACTTGCTTCCGCAGTGCCTGATAAACCACTGTGTGTGGAGAGATAACGGATATTGGTACTGTTGTAATGACAACTCTTGCTAATACAAGTGGAGAAAATAGTTATTAAAAGTACATTCCTGACTTTGCTACATTGTAAGATGTTTCCGACTAATAAAATATTTCTACGATTAAACATACATAATAAACATAGTTTCTTGTTTAGAATATCAGTGTCTGTATATTTAATGTGTTTCTGGTCGTCTTAATATTTGTAAAAAGTCCAAACTGGATTTTGTCTTCAAATAATTTGGTACGTACGAAAACAAAGTATATTTCAGGAACTAAAATGAAATTTAACGTAATACAAGTATTGGAAAGGACCAGAAACACGTTTAATATACAACCACTAATATTTTATACAGAAAATATATTTGATATGTAATTACAGTCGTTAAAAAGTGTCTGTTAGTCTATAACATCTTTAAAATTACAGAAAACTCAGGAATGTCCCTTTAAAGTTTTGTCTTTTATTAATTGCTTGCTGTTGGGGGTCACTTACCATTAATGACATTAAAATAACTTTAACATTGCAGAACACATTAAACATAATAACGCATTTCTTTCATTGAAAACTTAAATTCCGACTCTACTAAGAATTGCTATACCACTTAGTTTTACAATTTCGAATAACGTTTAAATTTATTACTCAGAATTAACTGTCTCATTTTTGTTTGCTAAAACTATTAATTATAGGTCTATAGTTGCTTTATTATCTTTAAGTTATATGTTAAAACAATTTTATTACCATAGTTCAATCGTGGTACCAATGCATGAAGATTAAAGCTACGACATACCAATATCCGATACACAGTGAAAAGAGCATGCATGCTTGCCACTGCAGATACTTACAGCTGACAACAAAACGAATGTCTGAAGCCTGTGTGTATTGTTTTGTGTCGTGAGTAGCTGAACATCGACACATTGTATCATGGTGAGTTCTTAGAACTGTAAACCAAGTATATCTGATGAGAGAACTCGTTCTTGTCCTCTGAAATGATTGTGAGTGCACTCCGTCACACACCAGCTTGACTTCTGACACCAGTGGTTTTCCTCCAATAACCTCACATGTTATGTTTAACACATCTCCCTCTCGAACAAAACTGCCTGAATTATAGATATTTATCACTGGTTTTTCAATCGGTGCATCTGAAATATAAGTGCGTCGTTAAACAAATCATTTCCTCCCTTCCTTTCTGAAATATAAAATCGTCACCCCGCATAAAATATTTCAAACACCTAATCTTCAATTGAATGTTTTTGAAGAGAAACCCCGTGTTACTGGTTCCAGAGTCAGTGAATCGTTAGCACAAGACACGTTTTAACTACAAATTGACAATTTGCTTGATGTATATTGTGTCTTATTCATGTCTGCTAAGCATGGCTTCAGATTGCATAAACAAGATTTCTATTTCAATCTACACGTATGTTACATAATATGTAAGTGACGATATCTGTTAATAGGTGAAACATGCACGTATTACCTTCCATCCATACCGGTCTCTCTCTCTCTCTCTCTCTCTCTCTCTCTCTCTCTCTCTCTCTCTCTCTCTCTCTCTCTCTCTCTCTCTCTCTCTCTCTCTCTCTCTCTCTCTCTCTCTCTCATTAATAAACTATATTTATGATGCGAAAGATATTCAGCAACTTTAAACTACGTCAATTAAACACCTAACTATATACATGGTTTCTTTAAACAGATGGTCGGTACTTACATATTAAATCCAAAGTAATGTGATTCGCAACTGCACTAAAAGTTGGTAAGTCGGTATTTTGTACAAAGCAGCTAATAGTAGTTTGATCATCGTCCCACTGAGGTGTAAAATGGAACTTATTGCTATATCTCTTCATTTTGTAGTTGACGACTTTCCTAGCATTGGTGGTTCGGGTCTTTCTGTTCTTGTCGACATGGATCCAAATGAAAGTTGCGTGTCCGTTCATGAAGCCGGTTGTACATGTCAACGTCAGAATGTTGGTTCCATTAGCTATAAATTTATGTTTGTTTCCAGTAATTGTAACATACTGAGGACCATCTAGATAAAATAAAGGAAAAAGGATAAGTGGGGTGTATGTATGTTGTGTCTGTTTGCGTGTACGTGCGAGTGACAATGAGGTTTTTATAGTTTGTTTTTGTTGCTGGTGTGTTTCTTTGTTGTTGTTTTGGGGTGGTTTATTTGTTATTTTTCTATTATTTTATTTATTTATTTTCATTCATTCATTAATTGAAAATAATGAATCATTTGTTTATTTTTGTGTATAATTTTATGTGCGTGTTCCTTTTAATGCTATATTCCAAAATGTACTGGCATGTTGGCCCAAATAGACTTTAAGAGAACAATAGGTTTGTTTGTACATGGTCGTACGGAACATGTGCACTTACACAGGACATTAAGAGCTACTGTCAAGCTCCATGCATTTGCAAATCCACATCTCCAGTATGTTGCATCGAGTAAATCTGCGTTGTCTATGGTCACCGTATATGATTTCGTTGTTGTGAAAGTCGAATTAGTTCCATGGTCACATCTACACTGGTATATTCCAATATTATTATTTGTGCATTTTCCTCCATCCTGGTAAAGGTAGCACATTCGAAACCATTGATCACCGGAAACTCGATCGAAGTATACATATTTATGGGGGTATTCTGCGTTTTGGACTGTGCACGTGAGTGTTATTGATTTGCCAATAACAACACCCGAGGGGACATGCAGAGTTGATGTTATTTCTGAAAGACAGAATATGCAAACACTCTTTAAATGTTTATCACTCTCTACATTACAAACCATAACCACCACCACCACAACCACAACCACAAACTACAACAACGACCACATCACAACCACCACCACACTCACCACAGCCACCACCACAGCCACAACCACTACCACCGCCACCACCACCATCATCACCACCACCATCATCACCACCACCACCACAACCATCATCACCACAACCATCATCACCACCACCACCACCATCACCACAACCACCATCACCACCACAACCACGACCACAACCACGACCACAAACTACAACAACGACCACCATCACAACCACCACAACCACCACAACCACCACCACAACAACAACAACCACCACAACCACCGCCACACCAACCACCACAACCGCCACCACAACCACCACCACCGCCACAACCACCACCACCACCTAATGCTAGTCTCAGACTACCAACAGTCACGAATCCTACGACTGTCCGGTTGCTAGTCTTAGCGCTCTTACAACTCACTTCTTGTTGAATACAACTCTGACGACCGATTAGTTGTTAATCTGAGCGCACCCGTCATTACTTTGTAGCGGGAGGATTTACAACGCAACAATGCAGTGACAGTTGGTAGTCTGACGCTAGCATAGGAGGCCGTTAAATATTTTCGTAACGCCCTGGTGTGAGACGTGTCATGGGATAGTTTAAACGAGGAGAAACTCTATTAACGTGTCCATATACCATTACTCTAGTCTGGTTTTATTTTATTTCATGACATTTCAGCTGATTTTCTTGTTTGTATTCAATTAAGATTCAAAGACTCTAGTCTGGTTTTATTTTATTTCATCACATTTCAGCTGATTTTCTTGTTTGTATTCAATTAAGATTCAAAGACTCTAGTCTGGTTTTATTTTATTTCATTACATTTCAGCTGATTTTCTTGTTTGTATTCAATTAAGATTCAAGCACTCTAGTCTGGTTTTATTTTATTTCTTTACATTTCAGCTGATTTTCTTGCTCTTGTATTCAATTAAGATTCAAGCACTCTAGTCTGGTTTTATTTTATTTCATTACATTTCAGCTGATTTTCTTGCTTGTATTCAATTAAGATTCAAGGACTCTAGTCTGGTTTTATTTTATTTCATTACATTTCAGCTGATTTTCTTGTTTGTATTCAATTAAGATTCAAGCACTCTAGTCTGGTTTTGTTTTATTACATTACATTTCAGCTGATTTTCTTGCTTGTGTTCAATTAAGATTCAAGCACTCTAGTCTGGTTTTATTTTATTTCTTTACATTTCAGCTGATTTTCTTGCTTGTATTCAATTAATATTCAAGGACTCTAGTCTGGTTTTATTTTATTTCATTACATTTCAGCTGATTTTCTTCTTTGTATTCAATTAAGATTCAAGGACTCTAGTCTGGTTTTATTTTATTTCATTACATTTCAGCTGATTTTCTTGTTTGTATTCAATTAATATTCAAGCACTCTAGTCTGGTTTTGTTTTATTACATTACATTTCAGCTGATTTTCTTGCTTGTGTTCAATTAAGATTCAAGCACTCTAGTCTGGTTTTATTTTATTTCTTTACATTTCAGCTGATTTTCTTGCTTGTATTCAATTAATATTCAAGGACTCTAGTCTGGTTTTATTTTATTTCATTACATTTCAGCTGATTTTCTTCTTTGTATTCAATTAAGATTCAAGGACTCTAGTCTGGTTTTATTTTATTTCATTACATTTCAGCTGATTTTCTTGTATTCAATTAATATTCAAGCACTCTAGTCTGGTTTTATTTTATTTAATTACATTTCAGCTGATTTTCTTGCTTGTATTCAATTAAGATTCAAGGACTCTAGTCTGGTTTTATTTTATTTCATTACATTTCAGCTGATTTTCTTGCTTGTATTCAATTAAGATTCAAGCACTCTAGTCTGGTTTTATTTTATTTAATTACATTTCAGCTGATTTTCTTGCTTGTATTCAATTAAGATTCAAGCACTCTAGTCTGGTTTTATTTTATTTAATTACATTTCAGCTGATTTTCTTGCTTGTATTCAATTAAGGTTCAAGCTCGCTGTTCTGGACGCACATTTTAGATGTCTGTTATGGAACAACAGAGAAATATAAAATAAGTTGCGGGCGAAACGAAGTGTGATTGGGTTGGTGGGGTGGGGTGGGGTGGAGGAGCATGGTCGCAAGTGAGGTTAATGGTTAGTTGTTTGTGGCTAATGGAAGAGAAGGCGATGTGCTGACCATACACCTTCCCAAATGAGCTGTTAAAATTCGCTCTGGGTGTGAGCCAGTATCGGGATGCGAACCCATTACCTACGAGCCTAAGGCAGAAGACTTAACCTCTACACCACCGACCATAGGAGTATGGGCTCCCATTTTTGAAGGGTGCAGGATGAGTTTTGCCTGAATTAAACGAAACTCTGGGTAAAAAACATTTATTTGTATTAGCATCAATGCCAAACAGGTACATGTATATAGGGTTGCAAACGAATCACTAATGACGGAATGATGTGGAAAAGGTTTCAGGCAAGCTAATTATTACCGATTATCTCTATCCCCCGCCCCGGGGGTGAGACGTAGCCAAGTGGTAAAGCGCTCACTTGATGCGCGGTCGTTTTGGGATCGATACCCTTCAATGGGCCCATTGGACTGTTTCTCGCTCCAGCCAGTGCATCACGACTGGTACATCAAAGGCCGTGGCATGTGTTATCCTGTCTATGGGATGGTGCTAATATGGCACGTTGTGCGACAATTGCAGGAAATCGGAGTGAAATGGTCAAATTTTGGTGAATGCACGTGAAATTCGGAGAAAACATTGGGGTAGTCATGTGTATTTAAAGCTGCAATGCTCGCAATGATGCCTCATTTCCATTTCGACGTAGACGAGTTACAAGATGCCAAGACTAATCGAAACATTGCAATAGGCCGCCTCCAGTTAGGTGAATCACAGTCAGCAGTCGCACGCCATATGGACGTCCATCAGAGCACCATTTCACGTCTCTGGGACAGGTACCAGCAGTTTCAATCAGCTGAAGACCGGCCCAGAAGTGGAAGACCTCGCATAACAACTGCAGCACAGAACTGCCACAGCAAAGAACACTGCTGGACGCATATCTGGTTTGAGAAGGGTGTCTGCATAAACCATTCGGAACCGACTTCGAGAAGCTGGTTTACGGGCTAGAAGATCATATGTTGGCCCCGTCATGATGTGGGAAGCGACCTGACAGCTGTACGCTACCGGGATGGAATTCTTCGCCGTCACATGTTTCTCGTTTTGGATCGACAGAGAGAAATCATTCAGCAGGAAAATGGATTTCCTACATAATGAGAACATTAATGTGCTGCCATGGCCATCAAGATCGCCAGAGCTCAACCCCATCGAACATCTATGGGGCGAACTGGACAGACGTGCACGCCAGCGTGACCCGGGCCCTCAGACGCTTCCGCAACTGTCATATGCTAGGCTAGGATTCCACGTGCCCAGATTCAGAGACTCATTCAGTCTATGCCACGGAAATGCCGCGCAGTGATTGCTGCTGCTGGTGGCCGCACAAGGTACTAATTTCAGCGCCCTCGTGCGACACTGTTTCGTGACGAAAACGCCTCCACTACCGTCAGTCCATAGCAAGAACATTGTCACATGTTCATGTCAAATGTGACTGTGATACGATCATAAATAACGAAATGATGCCACTTTGTATTAAAGAGATAATTCCATGAATATTTTGCCTATGCGTTTCTTTTTTGACAGAGTATATACATTCTTGCGCAAAATAAACTCTCTCGGACAGCAATCGCTTGATGTGCGATCGATCTAAGATATTTCCCCGTTGGTGGGCTCATTGGACTATTTCTCGTTCCAGACAGTGATCCACAACTGGTGTAACAAAGGCCGTGGTATGTACTATCCTGTCTGTGGGATGGTGCATATAAAAGATCCCTTGCTGCTAATCGGAAAAAGTAGCCCATGAAGTGGCGACAGCGAGTTTCTTCTTTAAATATATGTGTGGTCCTTAACCATATGTCCGACCGTAAATAAAATGTGTTGATTGCGTCGTTAAATAAAACATTTCCTTCCTTCATTCCTCTCTCTCTCTCTCTCTCTCTCTCTCTCTCTCTCTCTCTCTCTCTCTCTCTCTCTCTCTCTCTCTCTCTCTCTCTCTCTCTCTCTCTCTCTCTCTCCAAACAACTATGAAAAAAAATCACACGCACAATAGTTTAAAAGAAGATACCGCCTCCCACGTAACCCCCCCCCCCCCCCAAAAAAAAAAAAAACCCCCACAAAAACAACAAAACACAACAAAAAACAAAACAAACAAAACAAAACAAACAACAAGAACCGATTATAGTAAAATAACTTCAAAATAGCACGACAATGTTTAAATTAGAACTTGCCGAAGACAATGACACTGCCCTCTTCATAACCTCTCAAACAACAACAACAAAAACAACAACAACAATAATAATAAATAAATAAATAGTAATAATAATAATAATAATAATAATAATAATAATAATTAAAATAACATACAATAGCAACAAGAGAAGCAACATTTATCCGCTCCAGATTCATGTTCAACATTTATATTTTTATACCTCTGACTATGAATAACGAAAGGAACGTACCTGCGGAATAGTGTACTGAACTCCATAGTAAAACAGAGATTAGCGGAATAATTTTAAGAATGTAATCCATTATATCCGTAGTAAAACTGTGGCCACTATAATTCAATTCAATAAATATCCTATTTCACTATTTTGATTCGAGTGTTTTCAATACATGTGACAAACTATTGTATGCTAAAGTGTAAGTCTTCATGTATAAATGAACGCGATAAAGCGGCAGATAAAAATAATAATACAAAAGCAAACGTTTAATTAACTTCCTGGTCCCCGAACTGCAATGAATCACGACATTTGTGAAGTTTGCGAACACCGAGAGTAAAGAGCTGATAGAGTTTTCTATGTCAGATCATAATAGATACAACGAGAGAATGTGTGTGTGTGAGCGCGCGTTTGTTAGACTGATGGATGAATGTGTCAATGAATTGATATATGGATGGGTGAGAGAGAGAGAGAGAGAGAGAGAGAGAGAGAGAGAGAGAGAGAGAGAGAGAGAGAGAGAGAGAGAGAGAGAGAGAGAGAGAGAGAGAGAGAGAGAGAGAGAGAGAGAGAGAGATAGAGAGAGAGAGAAAAAAAAAAGAGAATTAGATATATTGAGGGCGGGGTGTTTATTTATTAAAATATAATTCTATACATTTATATTTATATTTTATATTTTTTCTGCTGCACGTGATTGTACACATCAGTCATAATGCTATGTTATACATTTATTATTGTTGTAGATGGTCCACAAGTCACAGTGTCCAAAATATTAGACAGGAATGATAAATCTCTTCGCGTGATCTGTGAGAGAAGGAGTAATTGATCATTGGCTATTGGATGTCAAACAACTTTGACTCGTAGTCATCAGAGGAAGCCCGCTACATGTTTCCATTAGCAGTAAGGGATCTTTTATGTGCACTTTCCTACAGACTGGAACGTACGTATCACAGCCTTTGACCAGTTGTGGTGTACTTGTTGTAAAGAGAAAAACCACAATCAGTTGAAGGGATCCACCGAGATGGGTCGATCCTGCGACGCAAGAACCTGAGGCGAGTGCTCAACTGACTGAGCTAAATCCCTCCCCTTTTAGTAGTAGTAGCAGTAGTAGTAGTAGTAGTAGTAGTAGCAGCTGCAGTAGCAGTAGTAGTAGTGGTAGTGGTAGTAGTAGTAGCAGTAGTAGTAGTAGTAGTAGTAGTAGTAGTAGTAGTAGCTGCAGTAGCAGCAGTAGTAATATTAATAGTAGTAGTAGTAGCAGTAGTAGTAGTAGTAGTAGTAGAAGTAGTAGTAGTAGCTGCAGTAGTAGTAGTAGTAGTAGTAGTAGCAGCAGTAGTAGTAGTAGTAGCTGCAGTAGCAGTAGTAGTAGTAGTTGTAGCAGTAGTAGTAGTAGTAGTAGTAGTAGTAGTAGCTGCCTTAGCAGTAGTAGTAGTAGTAGTAGTAGTAGTAGTAGTAGTATCATTAATAGTAGTAGTAACGTCATTAATAGTAGTAGTAGTAGTAGTAGTAGTATCATTAATGGTAGCAGTATTAGTAGTAGTAGTAGTATCATTAATAGTAATAGTAGTAGTAGTAGTAGTATTAGTATCATTGATAGTAGTAGTAGTAGTAGTAGTAGTAGTAGTAGTAGTAGTAGTATCATTAATAGTAGTAGTAGTAGTAGTATCATTAATAGTAGCAGTAGTAGTAGTAATATCATTAATAGTAGTAGTAGTAGTAGTAGTAGTAGTAGAGTAGTAGTAGTATCATTAATAGTAGTAGTAGTAGTAGTAGTAGTAGTAGTAGTAGTAGTAGTAATAGTAGCAGTAGTAGTAGTAGTAGTATCATTAATAGTAGTAGTAGTAGTAGTAGTAGCAGTAGTATCAATAATAGTAGTAGTAGTAGTATTAATAGTAGTAGTAGTAGTAGTATTAATAGTAGTAGTAGTAGTAGTAGTAGTAGTAGTAGTAGTAGTAGTAATAGTAGTAATAGTAGCATTAGCAGCAGTAGTAGTAGTAGTTGTAGTAGTAGTAGTAGTAATAATAGTAGTAGTATTTGTAGTAGCAGCAACAGCAGCAGTAGCAGTAGTAGTAGTAGCAGCAGTAGTAATGGTAGTAGTAGTAGTAGTAGTAGTAGTAGTAGTAATAGTAGTAGCATGAGCAGCAGTAATAGCAGTAATAGTAGTAGTAGTAATAGTAGTAGTAGTAGTAGTAGTAGTAGTAATAGTAGTAGAAGTAATAGTAATAGTAGTAGTAGTAGTAGTAGTAATAGTAGTAATAGTAATAGTAGTAGTAATAGTAGTAGTAGTAGTAGTAGTAGTAGTAATAGTAGTAGTAGTAATAGTAGTAGTAGTAGTAGTAGTAGTAGTAGTAGTAGTAGTAGTAGTAGTAGTAGTAGTAGTAGTAGTAGTAGTAGTAGTAGTAGTAGTAGTAGTAGTAGTAGTAGTAATAGTAGTAGTAGTAATAGTAGTAGTAGTAGTAGTAGTAGTAATAGTAGTAGTGGTAGTAGTAATAGTAGTAGTAGTAGTAGTAGTTGCAGTAGTAGTAGTAGCAGTAGCAACATTAGTAGTAGTAGTAGTAGTAGTAGTAATAGTAGTAGTAGTAGTAGTAGTAGTAGCAGTAGTAGTAGTAGTAGTAGTAGTGGCAGTAGCAACAGTAGTAGTAGCAGTAGTAGTAGTAGCAGTAGCAATAGTAGTAGTAGTAGTAGTAGTAGTAGTAGTAGTAGTAGTAGTAGTAGTAGTAGTAGTAGTAGCAGCAGTAGTAATAGTAGTAGTAGTAGTAGTAGTAGTAGTAGTAGTAGTAGTAGTAGTAGTAGTAGTAGTAATAGTAGTAGTAGTAGTAGCAGCAGTAGTAATAGTAGTAGTAGTAATAGTAGCAGCAGTAGTAATAGTAGTAGTAGTAGTAGCAGCAGTAGTAATAGTAGTAGTAGTAGTAGTAGTAGTAGTAGCTGCAGTAGCAGCAGAAGTAGTAGTAGTAGTAGTAGTAGTAGTAGTAGCAGCAGTAGTAATAGTAGTAGTAGTAGTAGTGGTAGTGGTAGTGGTAGTGGTAGTGGTAGTGGTAGTGGTAGTGGTAGTTGTAGTAGTAGTAGTAGCAATAGTAGTAGTAGAAGCAGCAGTAGTAGTAGTAGTAGTTGTAGTAGTAGTAGTAGTAGCAGTGGCAGTAGTAGTAGTAGTAATAGTAGTAGTAGTAGTAGTAGTAGTAGTAGTAGTAGTAGTAGTAGTAGTAGCAGCAGAAGCAGTAGTAGTAGTAGTAGTAGTTGTAGTTGTAGTAGTAGCAACTAGTAGTAGTAGTAGTAGTAGTAGTAGTAGTAGTAGTAGTAGCAGCAGTAATAGTAGTAGTAGTAGTAGCAGCAGTAATAGTAGTAGTAGTAGTAGCAGCAGTAATAGTAGTAGTAGCAGTAGCAACAGTAGTAGTAGTAGCAGTAGTAGTAGTAGTAGTAGTAGTAGTAGTAGTAGTAGTAGTAGTAGTAGTAGTAGTAGTAGTAGTAGTAGTAGTAGTAGTAGTAGTAGTAGTAGTATTCGTTCCCTGTATTGTATTCCATGGAGGAAACATTGTCCGAACGCCCGTGCGTATTACCGTCATAAAACTCAGATTTTTTACGTGTAATTATTTCACTTTGACTTGACGTAAAATGAAATGAAAAAAGTGCCTGTTGGTTTTATTTTATTTCATTACATTTCAGCTGATTTTCTTGCTTGTATTCAGTTAAGATTCAAGGACTCTAGTCTGGTTTTATTTTATTTCTTTATATTTCAGCTTATTTTCTTGCTTGTATTCAATTAAGATTCAATCTCGCTGTTCTGGACGCACATTTTAGATGTCTGTCTCGAAACCCTGAGTGAGTGCTCCGCAAGGCTCAATGGGTAGGTGTAAACCACTTTCACCGACCAGTGATCCATAACAGGTTCAACAAAGGTCATGGTTTGTGATATCCTGCCTGTGGGAAGCGCAAATAAAAGATCCCTTGCTATCTGTTGTAAAAGAGTAGCCTATATTACGACAGCGGGTTTCCTCTAAAAAAACAATGTCAGAATGACCATATGTTTTACGTCCAATAGCCGATGATAAGATAGAAAATCAATGCGCTCTAGTGGCGTCGTTAAATAAAACAAACCTTAGTCTTTTTTTTTATTTCAGATGTCTGTTATGGAGCAACAGAGAAATATAAAAGAAGTTGCGGGCAAAACGAAGTGTGATTGGGTGGGTGCGGTGGGGTGGAGGAGCATGGTCGCAAGTTAATGGTTAATTGTTTGTGGCTAATGGGAGAGAAGGTGGTGTTCTGACCATACACCTACCCAAATCAGCTGTTAAAATTCGCTCTGGATGTGAGCCGGTATCGGGATGCGAACCTATTACATACGAACCTAAAGGCAGAACACTTAACATCTACACCACCGACCATAGGAGTATGATGCAGGATGAGTTTTGCCTTAATTAAACGAAAATGCACGAAATTGGATTTTAAAAAACACACCATTAATTCATATTAGCATTAATGCCAAACAGCTATATAGGGATGCAAACGAATCAAGAAGATAATGTTTTTATTTAACGACGCACTCAACACATTTTATCTACGGTTATATGGCATCAGACATATGGTTAAGGACCACACAAATATTGAGAGAGAAAACCTGCTGTCGCCACTTCATGGGCTACTCTTTTCGATTAGCAGCAAGTGATATTTTATATGCACCATCTCATAGACAGGATAGTACATACCACGGCCTTTGTTACACCAGTTGTGGAGCACTGGCTGGTACGAGAAATAGTGCAATGAGTCCACTGACGGGGAGCGATACTAGACCGACCGCGCATCAAGCGAACGCTCTACCACTAGGCTACGTCCCGCCCCTCAAACCAATCATTACGCATGTTTACATGGATTACAACCAGTAGTTTTGGTGAAATGACGGAATGATGGTGAAAAGGTTTTAGACAAGCTAATTTTGCCCAAATATCCTTATATTTTTCCCCCGAATTTGAGCATTTGTTCAGCTCAGGGGTGTGGGAAATACAGCACATTACTTTTATTTACCCAATAATTTACTGGAACACATTGATTTATTAGTCATCAGCTATTGGATGTCAAACATTTGGTTATTCTGTACTAGTCTTAGAGATAACCCGTTACATGCTTAACCTGTTAGCAGCCAGTGATCGTTTATAAACACTTTCCACACACACGGGTGCAACAGAAACCACGGCCTTTGATATACCAGTCGAGATAACCCGTTACATGCTTAACCTGTTAGCAGCCAGTGATATACGTTTTACATGCTTAACCTGTTAGCAGCCAGTGATCGTTTATAAACACTTTCCACACACACGAGTGCAACAGAAACCACGGCCTCTGATATACCAGTCGTGGTGCACTGGCTGAGATGAGAAAGAAAACCCAATCAGAGAATGGGTCCACTGTGATGGTTTGATCCTACGACGGAAACACGTCAGACTACCGCAATCTCTACCGACTGAACTAGTTCTCGCCACGTTGATAAAATTTGTTTTGTTTAACGACACCACTAGAGCACATTGATTTATTAATCATCCGTTATTGGATGTCAAATATTTGGTCATTTTGACATATAGTCTTAAAGACGAAACCCGATACATTTGTTTCATTAGTAGCAAGGTGTATTTTATATGAACCATCCCACAGACAGGGTAACACATACCACGGCCTTTGATATACCAGTCGTGGTGCGCTGGCTGGAACGATAAATAACCCAATGGGCCGCCCCGTTGAATGCAAGCAGAGTTTCAACAATTCGTTTAACTTTATTTTAATTAATTAATTAATTAATATTAATTAATATATTTATTATTATTATTATTATTATTTTGTTATTTTTTAATTTACTTTTTTTTGTTTGTTTTGTTGTTGTTAGTTTTGTGTTGTTTTGTTGTTGTTGCCGTTGTTGTTATTTTGTTTTTGTTTTAATTAAATATAAATAAGAATATACCCTACACCAGTCACCGGAGTGTATCATTTGAAATGATAACAGCTTCAAGCACATGTCGATTTCATTTCCTAGAAAAGGATAGTTATAGTCCACTTTGTCACGACTAGTATTGTTCTGCCCTGGTGGTCTAGATAGCAACACGGTGACAGTGTGACCTGTTGCTAGATCATTAAAGCGGCAGACCCTAGTTTTGAAACACTACGACGTATTTTTCACTACTAAAGCCGTTTTTAATCATTTAAATTAGAACTTGAGTATTTACATTTTATTATTTAGAATATCCATTTACGTACACATGAAATGGTTCTGGCCAAATTTGCATTTTTCATAATTATACAAACGCACGTTCGTCTGAGAAGTAATGGTTATCAAGACAAACTTTAGTTATTTTAGACAGTATTTCCTCATTTAGACATGACATGTTTTAGCTTCTCTCTGTGATAACCTTATCCAAATGTGTTGCAGGTTTGTAGATTAACTAAACTTAGTGTCCGTTTTCCCGGGATGAAACTAGGATCTGCGCCTTTAACATCAGGCCCGCCGTGTTCAACAGGGATGTGTAAAGCCGTGAAACCTGTTTTTCAACAAAGTATTCGTTCAGCTATTATACTTCTTCGATATACGATACCAGCCGATAACCTTGTATCGTTAAAGAAAAAAAGAAAAAAAAACAGAAAGAAAGAAAAAAAAGAAGAAGATGAAGAAAAAAAATCAACAACAATCACCGGAGGACGGGCGGTAGCTAAGTGATAAAGCTCTCGCTTGGTGTGCGGTCGGTTTAGGATCGATCCCCATCGCTGGGCCCATTGACTAGTTCTCGTTCTGGTCAGTGCACCACGACTGGTACATTAAACGCCGTGGTATGTGTTATGCGGTAGTAATAATATTCAGAAGTACATTTGTTTGTTTGTTTTGTTTAACATCACCACTAGAGCACATTGATTTATTAATCGTCGGCTATTGGATGTCAAACGTTTTGTAAGTTTGACATTGTCTTAGGGAGGAAACCAGCTACAGTTTTGATTTAGTAGTAAAGGATATTTTATATGCACCATCCCACAGACAGGATAGCACATATCACGGACTTTGATATACCAGTCGTGGTGCACTGGCTGGAACGTATTCAGAAGTACACTAACAATGTTAGTAACATGTATTATCTATGTTATATCTTACACAGAAATACAGTTCTGAGGCTGATGTATAATAAATATAGCCAAATGCTGTCGACAGTAACACAATTAATGTTGATGGTCTTTTCTAAATGGTAAATAATACATACAGACCTCATGATTCCACCTTTGGTATATATTCGCTTAAGTCGATAGCCTCAAAGTTGCGTAATAACCAAAATATTCATTTTTCTTGTGACGTGTAAAGATTATATAGTGAACTACATGACCCACCCCCAACTTACAAAAAACAAACAACAAAAAAAACAAACAAAACAAAAAAGGGCAACAAAAAACCCCCTTCTTGAAACGACAACAAAACAAAAACAAACAATAAACAAACAATGTAACGAAAAAACCCCGAAACAAACAAAAATGACAGTGGCGTAGTCAGGATTTTATATTTTGGAGTAGTTATGAGTCATGTTATGTGACGACAGCAAAATATATATCATGGTGGAGAGAAAAAACATGTGTGATTGGGGGAGGCGAGGCTGGGGGAGTGGGGGTGGGGTGGGGGGCGTTGCTCCATGTCCCCCTTCTTGTTACGTCAATGTGCAAAATTACAACAAAATAATATCTTCTTTTTAAAAATGTGTATTATTGAAACACCCAGCAATGATGACCGACAGGTTAATATATGACGATGCATTTTGAGTTTGACAGAAAAAAACAGAAAAAAAACTACAACAACAACAATAACAAGAACAAAAAAACAACAACAAACAACCCACCTGGCTATTATTGTAATGCATGAATACGTTTCATGTACTTTATAGTATTTGCATAATATATCCTACGTTTATTACTGTACGCTGTTCTGCGCGACCTATATTCCCCATTAGGCGCCGATCAAAAGGGCGATTGATGGGGTGCATATTTCAGTGGCATTTCGACATGTTCCGTTAAGTAACGAAAATGGCCGGAAACGTTACCATATAAACGTCAACAGTCGTTTGACGTGACGTCAACAATGCTTACAAAGCGACACTACGTACATTCTTCGGACTATTGTTGTAACATAGAAATGTGCGAACAGAATCTAGTTCGTTGGTATGTTTAAAATAAATGCAGTTTCCTGCATTCTACAAGTTTCAGTGTTATCAATATAGGTAAGTCAGATATCTGCCTGTATGGTTCTGTATCAGCTTACCTAGTGACAACAGCTATTTATGTGTTAGCCGTGCAACGGTAACATAAACACCGGCCTCGGTGATCTAATACTACCTAAGTGGACAGCTAATCCAGTGCTGTCCTGTTGGGTTGTTTGTACAAACTGTTCAGCGGTGTGTGTGTGTGTGTGTTTGTGTTCTAATGAGGCCTATACAAAATAAATAATAATAATAAACGCTCTAAAAGAAAAGCAACTATTGCTTTCATGAAAATAAAACTATCACAGATTAGTCATTTTAGAACGGGGGCGGGGGTTCTCTAGCACAAAACGTTTAAATTATGATGGACCCCCTCCCCCCCTCCAAAAAAAAAAAAACCCTCTGGACATTGAAAAACCCCAAAAAAAAAAACCTCTGGAAGAAAAATACAGAAGAGAAGAAGTTAAACTATAACAGTCACAAAGGTTAGGGGGGATATTCTGGGCTACTCCCAGTTTATACCCCCCCATAGATCTGCGGGGAAGTTGGCGTAGCGAGGGTTTGTATTGTAGGTGTGTGACATTGTTCGCGTGGGTATTAGACCGGTACGTGCTCTGAGAAGGCATGGGACCTCAATAGTTGAGGTGTGTGCCCAGGACAGCGTGCTTGAACCTTAATTGTATATAAGCACGAAAATAAATTGAAATGATTTCTAAATAAGATTACAGAAGATAGATATGGGAATCAAAGGAGATAATTTAGGTTCGATGTCTAATTCAACTTCTGGAAGAGTTGTCGAAACTTCGTAGAAAAAACAAAACAAACAAAAACACACTAGATAAATAAATAATTAAAATTTAAAAAACGATACAGATCACATTAATTTTATTATTTCCTAACATAAACGTTCTCCAACTCTTACAGTTTGACTATCCATAGGTCATATAAATCAAGGGCTGAAATTATAGGCCTATAAAATGATCAGGCGTGTATTCAGAAAACGCTTTTTGTATACTATAGAATTTTTTCTACGTACGTAGAAAAACATGGCCTTTTCTAAATTGCGTGGTTAAATATTCGGATTCAAATGGACAGGCACTTTTTTCAAAACACTTTTACTTTTTTTCTTACGTCAAACTTTACACTGAAATTATTTACAATAAAATCCTCGATTTTGTTACTGGGGCGGACTATAGAAACGGACAGCCCAGATAACCCCCTGTGTTCCCTGCACGGTGTTCTGGACACGCGCCTGATTACCGACTTAAGTTGACATGAAATATTTCAAAGTAAGATTAGAGAAGATAGATTGGGGACAAGTCACAACTCCCTTTTCGATTCTAATTCAACTTGTGGAAGAATCCCGACTTTTAGATAATCAATGACCAAAAAACCCCCTTTAGATTCAACATGGCGAGATTTAGAAAAGTTGGTTGATCACATTAATTTTATGATTCAGTCGCAGGATCGAACCACTCTTACAGATTGATTCAATACATTGGTCAAATTTTTCAAGGGCTGACACAGGCGTGTATTCACACACACACACACACACACACACACACATAACGTGACACACAGGGGGGAAGGGGGCGCGCGCGCACACACACACACACACACACACACACACACACATACGCGTGCGCACACACACACACACACGCACACATGTCAATGCATGTAAAAATATGTAAAAAACCCATCGCTGTTGCTACAAAGGGAGGAGAAACATGTCCCTTGCCCTTCCCCCGCTTCCTACGCCAGTGACAACTTGTCAAATACCGTGGTATGTGCGATCGTTTCTGTGGGAAAGTGTATATAAAATATCCCTTGCTACTAACGGAAAAATGTAGCGGGTTTCCTTTCTAATGTTTGACATCCAATAGCCGATGACTGATTAACCAAAGGTGTCGTTAACAACAAACTTCTAACTGTAATTCAACCTATTAATTATTATTGTTTCTGATTAGTCGTGACCCATGACGTACATGCGGTTATCTGTTAAAGGAGGAATTTAGAAGAGAAATAAGGAAGTATGCAGAGAGTTAATGTCTGCGAGTTTTTAAATTCTACCGGCATAATTTAAAATCCAAATATTAAAATGTCATCAGTTCCATTAATTACATTAGTTTGATTATGAATGGATATCTAATCCAATTATTATTAGAAACTCCTACATAGTACAGGTAAGCGGCCTGATAAAAGCGAAACACATTCCATTTTAAAAACACACGTGACATATCGTCAACGTCCTTAACTGCGTTATGCTTCCAACTCCGTTCACTTTGGGGGTTTTTTCGTGCACGGTTCGCGTAATTAATACCGGTATCCGATTTGTTGTTGTCTGCTTGTCTTTCATTTGTGATGTTTTTCTTCACAATTCTAGAACATTTTCAATAAAAAAATAAAGTTCAGACAAGTAAGTATCTAAAGTCTAAACAACTACAATAAATTACTCTCCTACCTTTAATTACCGTTACATTTCCCCCAAATTTTGTGCAGACACAAGTTGTGAAAAAACCATTACAGTGACACATATTCCACATATGAGACTGTAACGATGTCGCCAGTATCGACTTCACTGAGATAGCATAGGGCAAAATACATGCAGTTTTCTGCCGTCTGCCATGTTTATTATTTTTATTTTTATGGAATACTCTTCAAGAGGGTTGGACGCCTCCAAAGTATGTGACATAATTAATATAAAATCAATGATCTCTAGTGGTATCATTAAAGAAAAATATGAATAATAATAATAAAATTAATATGACGTCATCACGTTTGCTTTTATAATATCACAACATGTTATGACGTTGTTTAGATTAAGTTATATCTTGTCACCCCTCTTAGAGAATATTCCATAAAAAGTCAAAATGGCAGCTAGCACAAAATTACATGCTTTTTGCCCTATGCGATCTCATTGAAGTCGATATAGGTGACATGGTTATCATCTAGTATGTGGAATCTGTGTCATTGTAATGGGGTTTTTTTTCAAAATTTCTGTCTGGACAAAATGTGAGTAAAATCTAAGGAAACATAAAGGTAGGAGAGCCATTTCTCGTTGTTTTAAGTTCGTACTTTAAATAAAAAAAATTACAAACACTAAAAAAACATTAATTTTACTAAGTCTCTTTTGTTTATTCCTTAAATAATTACCGATATCGGGTTCACATGACTCGTACAATGTTTTTTTTTTTGTTTTTTGTTTTTTATTGTCCCCAGGTCAAGGTTGGGGCCTTGAATCATTGCTGTACATGGTATTATTTTGACTCGTACAAATTGACTTAAAATGGAGGAGGATGAATCAATTGCTACTAATCGAAAAATATAGCGGGTTTTCTCTCTGAGACTATATCAACATTACCAAATGTTTGACATCCAGTTGCCGATGATTAATAAATCAATGTGTTCTAGTGGTGTCGTTAAACAAAACAAACTTTTTTAACAACATGGTTCGGACTTTAAAGCGTTACGTAATTGTTGAAAGGCGCCGTATAATTTTTTTTTCCATTTTATATATATATATATATATATATATATATATATATATATTTATTTTGTACTTTGGTACTTTTGTGCAACAAGCCGGATTATTCTGGCAATCATATTTAGATATTTTGAAGAAAAACACACGTGAAAGCTACAAAAAAATTATACGATTAATTAATGGAAAACGCTATAGCAGAGTAGACATGTAGATATATACGCATTGATTTAAAAAACCCAAAAACAACAACAAAAAAACACACCCAAAAACCCCAACCTCTTCGCTAATCATGACATGAGACTCGGTCGGTGGCCAAAGAAATTATGTAGGAAACTTCACTTCTGTAACTTATTTGTAAGTGATGTTCTACAGCTGTTGGCGAACATTGAACGGTTCCACCAACAGCATAGATGTTAGACACGTTCTCTTCGTTCACGTTCATAAAATATAAACTAAACACGAATAGGACAGCAGGAATTTTAGCGGGGGGGGGGGGGGGGGTCCAGTCTTTAGCCTTTAAAGGCCCCCCCCCCCCCCCCCCGATAGGAAATTTTCATATTTGAAAATAGCTTTAGATGGATTTGAAGTATATTCCCGTTATCAAAAATCCTGCTTGTTCAAACACCCAGGCCATATCTGAAATGTCTCAGGATCGAACATAGCTGTTTGTTTTCTTTATTCTTTTTAATGAAATTAATTTTGTGTCAACCGGTGTAAAAGGAACCCAAGTCCGGCCGGAATGCAAGTCCGGTTATATCACAACAAACTGGATTAATTATAAAATAAATCTTTACGGAATGAAACAAATAGTCTGATCCATAAAACTAGATATTACCTCCAAGTCCTATAGTTAAGGTAATAAAACCATGTGTTTTATAAAAGTCTGGTTTGGACAAGGATTCCTAGGTATGTAAGTCTTATAGCATTTTACATTGTGTCGGATCTATATTCCTACGGAATTCTATTCCTATTACACCTGGATATATGTACTTTAAGCCATTTTCAGTCTTCGGGTCTTATATTTCATATATAGGAGCAAACAAACGCCGCGGATGTTTCTGTATGAACATTCGGACCACTTTGTCAGTCTCAATCGGAGTGTCATAGTACATGTTCATGAGCACTAGTGAAGTGAGACGCTCCTCGCCCATTGTTGATCGAAGTGAAGTTTTGTGTCTCCTCACTGCAGAAAATGACCTCTCTGCTTCGCAGCTTGTCACTGGAATGATGCATGCAATCTGTAAGAGTACGACCAAGTTCGGGAAGAGGTCTTTGCTACATAAGTTTAGCGCTTGTAATAGCGAATCGGGTGGAGCTTGTATATTCATGCATTTGGCCTGCCGTACTTCTAATTCTGTGCGGACGCTTTTAAACCGGGGCAAATCATCTCTGTATGTCCCTAGATCTTCTACAAGCTTTGGAAGTTCTGATACATCCATCTTTACGATTATTGCCGGGATGAGGTTGAACAATGCCGACATTATGCTTGCGGAAGGGGCAAAGCGTTCTTGCATCTGTGAGTTGACATCATCAATGAAAGGAATTGCAATAGACCGCTTGAAGTAATCGATTGGTGATTCTGCCGGGTGCGTGGCACGGTAATAATTCCTACCCTTCGCACGGGGCACACGCTCGTCCGTATCAAGTTCCTTGGCTAGATCCAGGACATCTTGGTACCAAAGGCGGAACCTGGCATCAATGTGAGTTCTGAGTGCTGCCATATGGTTCTTGACGTCTGTCAGTGATGTATAGGCAGACCTGATGTCGATGTCTCTCTTTTGCAATATTGTGGTGATTTCACATCGCCACGCCAATCGCGCATCAAAACCTCATAATCGAAAAATCGTTGGTCACGAGCAGGGGTGGGGGGCTGGGGGGTCCAGATCCCCTCGACACCCCCCCCCCCCCCCTTGGATCCGCGTCTGGACAGTTCCTTCCAATATAACTAAACTACCCGTAAAAATGCACAGCAGCTAGAGGAAATGACGTCATTTACAACAAAAAATCACCTCATTCAAATAATAGTGAATGAACGTTCGCATTCTTACGCGACATAAGTATCAATGAAGTTTACACAAACAATACTACAGGCGTATTTAAAGCTAAACAAAATAAATTCAGTTATGTATTGTTAAAGTATGCATATAAATTTAATTATAAGATTTGACCGCAATTATTTTTTGGTTCATGCAAGTATGAACAGAAAAAACAATGTGCACACTTTTGTATGACCCTCTACGCGGGCTCATACAGTGTGCACATCGTTTTTTCGGTTCATACTTGCATGAACCAAAAAATAATTGCGGTCAATTCTGAAATAATATTTTGTAATGGTCACACCTAGGTAAATTACTGATTAGGGCTGGAACGAGAAATAGCCCAATATGTTGTTAACAATTACCATAAATTACTCTCCTACTTTTAATTGTTAATTTGTTTCCCTCACATTTTGCTAAGACAGGAATCGTGGAAAAACAATTACAATGACAGATTACACATACCAGAGTGTAACCATGTCACCTATATCCAGGGTCGTAGCTACCGGGGGGAGGGGAGAGAAACTAATCCGGTAAAAACTAAGAACAACTTTAAAAAAAATCCAATTCTTAACAGTTTGAGTTGTAGGTATGCGCAGAATTCATCTGCCCTATCAACTCATAACTCCCCCCCCCCTCCTCCCCCCCCACACACACACACAAAATATACCCCAAAACATCCTAGCTACGGCCTTGATATCCACTTCGCTGAGATCTCCTACCTAGTACAAGAAACATGTAATTTATCGCTGTCAGCCACTGAAGTATGTGACGTAATTAATGTGACGTCATCCCGATTGCATTTTCTCATACTCGGCGCACACGCTTCCCTCTCGCCATTCAATAATTAGGTAACGCTCTAAACTCCGAACCACATTCTTAACAACTACGATAATTGACTCGGCTACCTTTAATTAATTAGATTCCCCCCACATTTTGTCCAGAAAGAAATCTTGAAAACTCTATTATGACACCGATTGCATACACTAAATTGTAACCATGTCACCTATAACGACTTCGCTAAGATCTTTTTGAGAAAAAATCTGTTAATCTTCGTCGACTGCCAATTTTCTTTCTTTCTTTCTTTCTTTTTTTTTTTTTTTTTTTTTTAATGGACTACTTTTCAAGAGTGGTGGAAGCCTTCGAACAAGCTTTCAAATACTAAATTGTAACCATGTCACCTATATCAACTTCGCTGAGATCTCTTGGAGAAAAAGCCTGTAATTGTTCGCCGACTGCCAATTTGCTTCTTTCTTTCTGTTTTTTTTTTTTTTTCATCTTTTTTTTTTTCATGGAATACTTATCAAGAGGGGTGGAAACCTTCAAACAATGTGACGTAATTAATATACTATAACTCGATGGAACGAGCATTGTGCTTACGTAAATTTTATATATTGACTATAATAGTATACACAATACAGCGTACACGCATGACTCGTTCCATCGAGTGGTACTAATCACCCATACACCAGGGACGAACGCCCGTGGGCACGCACGCACACGCACACGCACACACACACGCGCGCGCGCGCACACACGCTGACATATTTATACAGCGCATTTAATTTATCTCACTTTCGCTCGCTTTTAGGTTTCACCTAGTTAATATTATTTTATAACGTGTCAGTAGAACTTTCAAAGTTTAGTTTGTATAACACATTGAGCATGTATATTTGTGTTTATAAAATATACTAAAGCAGACATTGGACGTTTTCACTTCTTAATTTTACGAGTGTTATCAACAAATTCAAATAAATATTCTTTCATATAAAAAAGTTAGTTTGTTTTGTTTAACGACATCAATGTTAGAGCATATTGCTTTATTAATCATCGGCTATTGGATGTCAAATATTTGTTAATTTTGACATAAAATCTTAGATAGGAAACGGGTATATGTATATGCCCAAGCTAAACAAAATTGAAATATATTTTCTGGGGGAGCATGATGCCATATAAACTTCGCTCAACACAGTCTATAACACCCAACCCCGCTAAAATCCCTGTACACACGCCTTGGAAACCCGCTACATTTTTTTGTAGCTAGGGCTCGTTTATATGCACCATCCCACAGAGAGGATATCACATACCATGACCTTTTATATACCAGTCATGACGCACTGGCTGGAACGAGCCCGCCGATGGGGATCGATCCTAGACCGACCGCGCAATTAAAAAGAACCCTCCTTTTTAGTTCTAAGTAATAAATAGAAATGACATATTGTCTTGATAACTGATACGTAAATCGAATACACCAACCTCTTCCTCACCCCCTAGAGCGTTTCATAATTATTCAAACCCCTTACATGTAATACTTATGCCAACCAATGGCCACTGTTAAAATGTCAAGGCAAATCCCCCACCGACCCATGAAAAGATGTACCATACCTCTATGTATATAAACAATTTTTTTTTTTAGATATGAGACGACCCCTCAATCAAGAGAGTTAAATTTGTTCAAAATCACATGAGAAGTGTTGGCCTAGATAATGTAGATAAGCGAGCATTGCCAAACTATAGCGATGTGGTGGACCTTATATGTACCAAACAGAACTGGATCATCCATTCTAAATGCTTAAATAATAAAAGTATTACAGGGACTGCAGCTTTAAATATGATAGCTTCTTGATTAGAATGTTCATCGCTGTTTATGTGTAGCCCGAGTACTTTAACGTTCGATAGCAAAAAAAAACCCCAAACATTTGGACGATTATAATCGTTGTCTGCCGTCAGGTATAAGTTTATAACGAAAATGTTCTTGCCTATCACGGAGTTTGCTCAGCAGGCAAAGATGTCCATTCTAATACTATGTAATAATTACATCGTCAGTAACTAATTTTTCACATATTAACCATTAATACACACACTATATGAAGAATATCGACAGAACTCCCCTTTCAACAATGTTTCGGACCTTGACAAAACTCCCCTTTCAACAATGTTTCGGACTTTGACAGTACTCCCCTTTCAACAATGTTTCGGACCTTGACAGAACTCCTCTTTCAACAATGTTTCGGATCTTGACAGAACTTCCCTTTCAACAATGTTTCGGACTTTGACAGTACTCCCCTTTCAACAATGTTTCGGACCTTGACAGAACTCCTCTTTCAACAATGTTTCGGTTAAATACGTAGGTGCTGGCGGGTTTCTTCCTGTAGTGTGTGTATTAGTGATTAATATGTGAATTATTTGTAATCTGCTAACTAAACAATTAGTAGAGTCAGTATATGGTTTGACCTTTGGTGGTTTTAGGTTTGTTGAGTTGTACATAATAACATAACAAAATATATTAAAATCAACCAATCAGAAAGTAGGAAAAGTAGGTCAAATCCAATATGGCGGATATATCAACCTTTTGGGCTTTTTATCTCGGACATGGTGCACCAAAAGCCCATTACATGTATTATTCCTGACTAGGAAAGTGACTGTGAGGATTCTAAAAACATGTCTGTCATCTTACAGCGACATCACATGATGATATCAAGGCATCACGTTCCAATTTGGTTGCTAAAACATCCAGTATTCAATAAACTGTTGTCCTTAAAGTTGACTGAATTTTATCTGAAATGGCAAAATATCAATTTCTAATGCCATTTCGAATAATGCTTCATTGCAAAAATAATGAACGTGAGGTCATGATAACCTGTGACATGTAATCGACATACTAGCATTCTTGTTCATCCATAAAATGACTCAAGTTGGCATGACCCGCAAGCAGCTATGCATGGTAGTCCATAGCCATTGCAGCTACAACGGGGTGTTCTACAGGCAGTTGAACAGTTGTATGGACCACCTTCAGGATATTGTCAGGGGCAGCATTCTGCATTAAATGATTGTCTTCTGCTTCCCATCCCCAGTTTACAGGATCCATGTTACCTTCCTTTCCAATCCATACCATGATCTGGTAGTAACCTGAGGCAGTGGAATTTGGTTGAAGATGTATTTGGGGGAAGATGTTCAGGTGTAACAAATGATTCTGCTGCGTCCACTTTTTATTGAAAATGTTATAGTGCAAGGTGGCAAGGGAATCTGTAGATGTCCTCCCCCTCCATCAAACAGGATAGTCATAGTTTGGCTTCCCAAATTCTCCATGATGTTACTTGTCTGGCCAGGTAAACTGGGATGCACAGGATTTCAGGACAGAATCACCACAAGTTTTTGGATAGCAGACTTAGGAGGGTTTTGGCTTTGTCGATCCTTTTGAATGAGTATATGTATGCAGGCTTTCCTATTATTTTGGTGATGATTTTCTTTCCAAGACTCTTAAGTCATGCACATTCACATCATCATTCCCACAACATCATTTAATGTGTTTCTTAAAGTTGGGTCTGTGGAGAATGGCGTACAGGGGACCATTTTAAAAGTTATTTTCTCTAGGTCAGACAAATCTCTGTTGATTCATGATTCAGTGGATTCCTTGTGTTGTTCTCCTGTGGTGTATGACCAGTTGTTAAAATCCTGCATTGCATCATTATATTCTGCAGATATTGGGGAAGACATTGTCCATAATGCACGTTGTTCTTTTGTCATTCCACTTCCTCTTGTCAGGACGCCAGTACTCTTTAGAGATCGCATCAATGTCTTCTTTATCACCAGGTCTGACCCAAGGCCAGCCCAGAAGTGATCACTGCTTCGAGTAATGTTGAACGTTTGTTCAAACTTCCTGTAAACAAGTGGATAGATGTCTCAAGCTCGTTCACAATTTGTAAATAGAGGTAGGCAGATTTTAGATATTTGAAATGCCCAACTGCGGCAAAAATTGACCAACAGTCAGATACAGCTTATCCATGACCCCTTGCGATCAGCCTTGACCAACATTCTAGCAATCTGTATCATTCTTTGGTAACCAAGCCATAACCGACTGGTTGTTGACCAAGCAGAAAGTTCAGTCTTCCTTTTGTCCATTTCTGTTTAGATTTTGGCTATCATTTCAGATGTGCTTATGGATTCCAAAGTCAATTGCAAGCCAGCAAAGAAGCCTACATTTCCTCAGACTGATTTACGAGTGATGCAAACACAGGATCATTATCTATCATGTCTGACATAATCATGCAATTAAGACATTTGTCCACAGAAACATATTACCATGGAACTATCCCTGGAATGATTTTCCTGTCAGCATTATGAACCACAACATGTTCACCATAAACAACTTCTAGAATGTTTTTGAGTCATGTGCCTTCCATCAGCGTACCATTTGCTCCAAGTAGATTGATAAATGTGTGAAAACTGCTGAGCATCAAAGCAATCGTTTTCAAGTTACTATTCTTTGATGCATTGCTGATAATTTCGGATGCCTTCCAATATAAAGGTTGATCAAATGCTATTATTGGGGATAGATAGTACTTCAAAGCAAGATTAAAAAGGTAATCCAGTGTGGATGGAATACACGTCTTGTCTTCAAAGTATATGTCTATCATGGGCAAGAAAACAACAGAAGACTGACCAGGATGAACATAACCTTGATGAACAATATGCACCATACTCTACCAATTTGGTGTCAGCTTGTGGAAATTGAATAACAGTTCCCATAAAATATCTACTCACCTATCATAATCACTGAGTTCGGGAAGTTCTTAAAATTTGACATTGCAGCAGACAGTTAGCAAAACAGTAGTCTATTATCTTGATCTTTGTCTTTCCTGTTATGTTTAAATCTGACAGATGCTTTTCTTGGTACAATACGATTTGTCTTCTTTCCTGGTGTTAGTTTGGCAATCATACCCAACCCATGCAATGGCCTCTTTTCATCTATTGTGAGGATGTTGTGTTCAATCTGGTCTGCAGCGAATAACAGCGTTGTGTCAAACAGGTCATTATCCTTACCTAGAACATCTGGGGCAACAGAATTAGCGGCATATTTTTCAACCCGTTGCACTTTACTATAGGAGGAGATAAACCCCATTTCAGAAAGAGTGTCTATAAGGAATCTAGATCAATATAAATGGGGCATCTGGGCAGCAAGTCTTATCTGTAATGGCACGACAGCAGCACTTGGCCTAACAACTTGAATAATTAACTGACCAATCGTTGCCATTTTTCTCCAAGTATCTTTTCCAACAAATAACAAATCCAGCATCGTATGTAGGGTGTCTAGAATTAATTGCAAAGCAGAATCCAGTTTCAGCATACGACTATCTGGATACTGGTCAGTAACAGAAGCAACTTTTGACTGGCAGCAGTTTCAAGTATATTGAGATTCCTCATCACCTTCCTTAGCACGTTGGAAGTAAGACCGAAGTATTTGTGCAGTTTTCTCTGTCATAGTCACTAAATCATGAAGGCCTTCCCCTCCTGCTATGCTTCAGTTTGTCCCTTAAGGTAGTAATGTCTGTATGGACGAGAATCTTTACAGCATAACAATGGTTTCATTTTACACCTCAGGTCAGACATTGTTAATTGCTCCTCATCATTACCCTCTTAGTAGGAGCATATCTTGAGAAAGGCTTGCATCAGTCCCCGTGCTTATAAAACTTAAAGTCAATACTTTAATAAAGTCCAGACTTTAACGTCATGGCAGTGCCATTCAAATAGCATTACGTTAAAATCTGGACTTTATTAAAGTCTAGACTTTAAGTTTTATAAGCGCATTTCTTTTTTGATATATATTCATATTAAAAAAAAAGAAGATTAATATATAACAACAACACATATATAGTAATAATATTGTCTGAAATGTGTCAGTGGAACTAATATTTTATACCTTGCATTTTTAAATGTGATATAAACAGAATAAAAAATAGTTAATTGGCGGCCATATTGAATTGTGACGTCACCTGGCCATTGGGGGTCATTGCCAGGTTGGTCCCATATCAAGTTTTTAAAAATTCAATTTTAAAAAAAAATACCTTAATAATAAAAAAAATAAATCAAAAAAAATAATATTAATCCCAACTGCATGCAAAGTGGCATGTTAGTATCACGTTTTGCACTTTTATACTATAAATGTTACTTAGCCAATTACTAAGTATATGTGCATTTTCCATATACTGTCAATGTATACATGTAGGTGGCAGCCATTTTGTTTTTCTATGGCCATTCAAATGAAATTTAGGAATGTTTTTATTATACTGGGTCTCCTTAATACCCTAATGCATCTTAAATTAGTAGTTTGTTTTTATCACTAAATTCCCATGGGCTTACATAAGTAACCAAAATAAACGGTTCCTATCGCATCCATGAACCATGAGTGGGGCGGGGTTCTTATAAGTGTTAAGAATATAAATTCTTCTGTCGACAGTATCTTTGTGTTACAGCTAGCACCATTTGGTATTTTGATGATACCGGTTTGTGTTGTGAGTATTTTCCAGAAATATATCCTGTTGAACGACATTCATGTTTGACAGCTTATTATTATTATTTATTATATTATATATATATATATATATATATTATATATATATATATATATATATAAATATATATATATATATATCTATATATATTATATATATATATATATATATATATATATATATATATATATATACATACCGAGCAGCACGTACCACATACTTTGATCACCAGTCATGGGGTACTGGTTTGGTCCCAAAAGAAAACACAAGTCAGAGAATAGGTCCACCCAGAGATTTGATCCTACGACTCCAGCATCTCAGGCGAGCGCTCTACCGACTGGACTAGATCCAGCTCCCAATCATTGATGGACGGTGTAGCTTGTTTTGTTTAACGACATCACTAGAGCACATTGATTTATTAATCATCGGCTAGTGGAGGTCAAACATTTGATAATCGTGATACGTAGTCGTAAAGGAAGCCTGTAACATTTGTCCATTAACAGAAACTTCAAAGGTATCTGTTTCTCACAGTTTCCCACATTCAACACGTTTGATATACATGCAGTGCAGCACTGGCTGGAAAGGGAAAAACCTAACCAATCAGAATAGAAGAAGAAAAAAACCCCAAAACACCCCCTAAAACCCCAACAACACCACACAGTTAGAAACAAAACAAAAAACAACAACAAAAGAACAAAACAAGTGACAAAAACACGAATAAATTAGTATTTATAATTTTATTTGCATGCACTTATTTTCAATAGTCTATTAGAACAATGTTGTTGGTTATTAACCTAGTCAGACAGAGAAAGATATTCAATACACGTATGCACATTATATACATACACACACTATTATGCATTATGCAGAATTATAATAAAGTAGTTAAAGGGACATACCCTAGCTTTTAAACACTAAGGTATATTGTTTACTATTATAGCCGATTTTGATAACTGAAAATATACTTTACTTAGATTTTATGGTTTACATTATCCATTTCCGTACATTCGAAGTGTTTTCGGTCATCCTAATGTTTTTAATATCACAAAATGCATTTATCATATTTTAAAAAACGCACGTGCGTCTGAGAAGTAACATCTATGGAGTCGAGGTTTTAGAGGGTATTTCACCATTTCAAAGTCACAGACTCATGTTTCACTCAATTGTAACTTTATCCAAGTGTGTTACAGATGTGTAGATTAACTAAACTTAGTGCTAATTTTCACGGGTTGAAACTAGGGTCTGTCCCTTTAAGTAGTCCAACAATAAAAACAATCAGGGCTTCTAGATTATGGTAGCCCCACTCCCACGGCTGGTGATATTCAATGTTGGGCTAGTACAGGGCTTCTAGATTAATGGTAGCCCCCAAAAAGAAAGAAAATCCCACGGCTATTGATATTCAATGTTGGGCTAGTACAGGGGCTTCTAGATTATGGTAGCCCCACTCCCAAAACGGGCTAGTGATATTCACTAAGTTGGGCTAGTACAGGGCTTCTAGATTATGGTAGCCCCACTCCCATGGCTAGTGATATTCAATGTTGGGCTAGTACAGGGCTTCTAGATTATGGTAGCCCCACTCCCATGGCTAGTGATATTCAATGTTGGGATAGTATATAATTACTATTGCCATGCCCAACGGCTAGTGAAAAAAAATGGTCATATGTTGCAGTTAAGTCTATGTTATAAAAATAAATATCCTGGCCCCACTCCAACCCCCAATGTTAGTTTTTAAACTGTATCTCCCTCTTTAGGTGACATGTCTGATTATTACTAATATTTAGTAAAACTGTATTAACTTAAAGTAAAGTAGGGCTAGTGAAATTTTAATCGTGGCTTTTAACTTTGTTTAAGTCACTGATCCCATGGCTAGTGGATTGTATACAAATTCTAGAATCCCGACAATACATCAACATGAGACACAAAGACAAAACAATCCCATAATAATTATGATTATCTTCATAGCTGGATAGACAATCCCCCATGCCCTCACACTTGCTTGCGGTGCCCATGGATTATGAAGTTGATGTGCTCACAAATTAAAAATACAAAACATTTCCAAATCATGTAATATCAAGTAATAGTCGTATAATTTAATGATGTAAACTAAAATATATATACAGTGAAACCCCGCTATTGCGACCAATAGCGGGACTTATTAAAATTGGTCTTAATAGTAGGGTGGTCTTAATATCAGGGTAGTTTTTACAAATATGATAAACAAAACAGTGATTCTTAGCAAACCTTTTAAGCAATATTATGACACACTACAAAATAGTTTATATAAGAATGTTTCTCATTTGTTTAGGAATTTATCGATGTATAAAAGTCACAAATGGTATAAAAAATCGCGGGTGTTATAATTACAAACAGTACAAAGTGTACCTTAAAACACTCAAAAATAATTTTCTGTTCGTTCTTACCGTCAACCATGTTCTGTAAATAAGCGTAGGAATAAGATAGTATACATCTACTATAGGATGTTTTGGGGTTTTTTTTAACAGAATAAAAACAACAAAAAAAATATATTGTAATATTTTTTATTTATAACATGAATATCTCATCCAGTTTCCCTTATTTTTTTAAATCGAGAAAAAACAGGTCACTTCCTTGTTCTATTTTTTAAAACGATCACCAAACTGGGTCATTGGGCTTCTCGCCCATCCAACTAAAAAATAGTTCAATCGATCTTGGTCGTCCGTGATGACGTAGTTTTTATGAGGTTTATGGAAGGATAACGCTTGGTTTTTTAGGTGACGTCAGCCAAAGTCAGAATACAGTAATCGTATAAAATTCGGAAAGTTTGTAATGATCAAGAAACAGTGGTAAAATATACTTCGTTATTGTACATGCTAATGGTATAGTACATGTACATGTGTATATACATGTATGTGTGTGTGTGTGTATGGTGTGTGTGTGGTGTGGTGTGTGTGTGGTATATATATTTTTTTTGTTCCATGGTAAAAAATAGTGATTCCTAGAAACCTTTGAGAAATGTTATAATACAAAATTGGATAGAATAGTAACAATATGTATTTATGTATTATGTATGTAATGTAGTATTGTCTGTTATGTATGTGTGGGGTATGTATGCAGGGTACAGTGTTCGAGATGTAACGGTATCCCGATATATCCAAGAACTTCAAGAACCCAGTATCCCATGAGGGATGCCATAATTAATGTTTTTGTTTTTTTTCTAATCCTGCGTTTTTTGTTTTTCACAAAACAGTGAACGTCGTCATTACTTGCAAGTTAAGTAAAACAGTATTTTCGAGATAGTACCAAGTATATAATGCTAGCCAGTACACCCAGTCAATATCCGCCAAAACCACCCCCGCCAACCCCCAACCACGCCTCCCCCCCCCCCCCCACCCCCACCCCCCCCCCCCCCCCCCACCCTCCAACTTGTACCCAGTCTAATGCTAGCACTGGAGCAATAGCGGCGTAGCAATAGACTGGGAAACCGCTAAATCGCTATTGTTTTTGCAATCTATTTAAAATTAGATCCACTATTACATGTGGATCTAACACCAGCCAGTTGGAGCTCATGTCCACCAATCAGAATCCTGCCAGTGATTTAAAACTAACAACACTGCGTAGTCCCCAATGTCCAGGTAACATTTCGTCTGTAAATAATAATTTAAATATTGAACAATCACACTTCGCCTTTTTGGGAGCATACAAATTCTAAAAATATCAGCCGAGTCTATTTTAGTGGCCGCAGTACAGCGAACCATACCAATACGTACGGGGTGGGTTATCAGTCTTCAATTTTACATTAAGAGAATTATTGATTTATTTATAAAAAGGCACCAACTAAATTCAGTCTTCAGTTATCGCACATACAAATTAAATTTATTTTTAAAACTATAAAATTGTTTTAAGACATTCGTAATCACACCGGAAACATGGCTTATACCTCAGGAAATCCGGAATTTTTTAATTATTTTTCAATCACTGTCAGAATTCTGCCAGTAAGGTTTTTGATTGGTGACAGA
>NC_054710.1:23425995-23442299 GCF_016097555.1 Gigantopelta aegis
CCCACTTCTGTCCCATTAGTGACAAACAACTAACCATTGACCTCACTTCTCTCCTATTAGTGACAAACAACTAACCATTGACTCACTTCTCTCCCATTAGTGACAAACAACTAACCATTGACCTCACTTCTCTCCCATTAGTGACACACAACTAACCATTGACATCACTTCTCTCCCATTAGTGGCAAACAGCTAACCATTGACCTCACTTCTCTCCCATTAGTGGCAAACAACTAACCATTGACCTCACTTCTCTCCCATTAGTGGCAAACAACTAAACATTGACATCACTTCTCTTCCATTAGTGACAAACAACTAACCATTAACCTCACTTCTCTCCCATTAGTGACAAACAACTAACCATTGACCTCACTTCTCTCCCATTAGTGACAAACAACTAACCATTAACCTCACTTCTCTCCCATTAGTGACAAACAACTAACCATTGACCTCACTTGCGATCATGTTCCTCCACCTCATCACACTTCTTTTTACCCGCAACGTATTTTATATTTCTCTGTCGTTCCATAACAGACATCTAAAATGTGCATCCAGAACAGCGAGCTTGAATCTTAATTGAATACAAGCAAGAAAATCAGCTGAAATGTAATGAAATAAAATAAAACCAGACTAGAAAGAAATAATTTATTTAACGACGCACACAACACATTTTAATTACGGTTATATGGCGTCAGACATATGGTTAAGGATCACACAGATATTGAGAGAGGAAACCCGCTGTCGCCATTTCATGGGCTATTCTTTTCGATTAGAAGCAAGGGATCTTTTATATGCATCATCCCACAGACAGGATAGTACATGCCACGGCCTTTGTTTCACCAGTTATGGAGCACTGGCTGGAACCAGACTAGCGTCCTTTTCAAAACGGAGGCGGAATTTAGCTCAGTCTATTGAGTCTTCACATGAGGTGCTTGCGTCACAGGATCGAACCACCTCTGTGGATCTATTCAACTGATTTGTTTTGTCGTTCCAGCCAGTCCACCACAAAGTGCATATAAAAGATCCCTTACTGCATTAGGAAAAATGTAGCGGTTTTCCTCTGATGTCCTTTGCAAACTGGAAATGCATATACTAGTATTACCAGTTGAATATTTCTTATTTCTTGAAAGTAATACCTGACAATTTAAACGAAAAAGTGGGGGGACATTAATATAGATTGTCCCCTCCCCCCCCCCCCCCCCACCGATCGACGCCCATGTACCTGACTACAATTTAAACAAAGACCCTTGGGCAGTTAACTTGGCATGTGCCACGCTCTAATGACGTCATTAGATCGGCGGGTGTTATTGTCTGTTGCCCGCTAAAATAAAATAATTAATCATATTAACCAATCATATTGCAGAACAAATGTTTTTGGCTACATTAGAATTTACTACGGGGCCCACGAATGTTTTCTCCGGTGATATTTAATGAACGTTTGAGGCGACAACAGAGGTTACTCAAGCTGTGCTCTAATATCAGTTGGGCGACATTAGACGTTTGAGGCGACAATAGAGGTTACTCAAGCTGTGCTCTAATGTCAGTTGGGCGACATTAGACGTTTGGGGCGACAATAGAGGTTACTAAAGCTGTGTCTTAATGTCAGTTGGGCGACATTAGACGTTTAGGGCGACAATAGAGGTTACTCAAGCTGTGTTTTAATGTCAGTTGGGCGACATTAGACGTTTAGGGCGACAATAGAGGTTACTAAAGCTGTCCTTTAATGTCAGTTGGGCGACATTAGACGTTTGGGGTGACAATAGAGGTTACTCAAGCTGTGTTTTAATGTCAGTTGGGCGACATTAGACGTTTGGGGCGACAAAAGAGGTTACTCAAGATGTGTTTTAATGTCAGTTGGGCGACAATAGACGTTTGGGGCGACAAAAGAGGTTACTCAAGATGTGTTTTAATGTCAGTTGGGCGACATTAGACGTTTGGGGTGACAATAAAGGTTACTCAAGATGTGTTTTAATGTCAGTTGGGCGACATTAGACGTTTGGGGCGACAAAAGAGGTTACTCAAGATGTGTTTTAATGTCAGTTGGGCGACATTAGACGTTTGGGACAGCATTAACGGTTTCAAAGACTGCTTCTAATGCCAGCCTGGTTCACAGTAGACGGTGACGGTGTACAGTGGCATTGTGAAGGAGGTGGGACACAAGCCCCCCCCCCCCCCCCCCCCCCCCCAAATCCAACTTTTTCTGTACTGTACTAATTTTTATAAAATTATACATACATATATAGTGTGAGTTGCCCATCTCCACCCCTAGTATAAAATTCTGGCTACGCCAGTGACTGTGTATAGTTTGAACAATGTCTAGTCGCCAATCAGGAAAAACCATACCACTGAAAACAATTGCTTCTACTCAATTTTTATTCACATACATGTATATCACGTATTTTTCACCATAAAGACTGAACAGGGTAAGGCAAACGAAATGACAATAGAAAATTCAACAACATCGTTGTACAGCAAGCACGGCGGCGGATTCAAGTATACATTTGTGGGGAGCGATGCCTGATTCTGCTTCCCCGTAAAACTGTGAAAACTAGATGTTTTGAAATGTAATGTCCTCCATCACAACTTATTTATGACGATGATACCCACGGGCGTTCGGACCGTGGTTGGAGTTTTTGGAAGTTCAGTTAGTACCACTCCATGGAATGAATAATGCGCGGACTCTGACTATAAATACGACAATACAGGGAATGAGTATTACTACTACTACTACTACTACTACTACTACTACAACAACTACAACTACAACAACAACAACTACTACTACTGCAACTGCAACTGCTACTGCTACTACTACTACAACAACATCCACTACTGCAACTGCAACTGCAACTGCTACTCCTACTACTACTACAAGGGGCGGCATTTAGATCAGTCGGTTGAGCACTCGCCTGAGGTGCTTGCGTCGCAGGATCGAACCAGCTCGGTGGATCCCTTCAACTGATTGTGTATTTTTGTCTTTTTACAACAAGTGCACCACAACTGGTCAAAGGCTGTGATATGTGCTTTTCTGTCTGTTGGAATGTGCACATAAAAGATCATTTGCTGCTAATGGAAAAATGTTGACTACGAGTCAAGAGTTGTTTGTCATCCAATAGCCAATGAATAATTAATCTTTGTGCTCTAGTTGTGTCGTTAAACAATACCAACTTTTAACTACTACTAATACCCTTGCTTCCCCCCTCTCTCTCTCTCTATCTCACTCACTCACTCTACGTTCTCGCTCTCTCTCTCTCTCTCTCTCTCTCTCTCTCTCTCTCTCTCTCTCTCTCTCTCTCTCTCTCTCTCTATGCTCTCTGTCTATTTCTCTGTCTCTGTCTCTGTCTGTCTCTCTCTGCCTCTCTCTGTCTCTCTCTCTCTATCTCCTCTCTTTCTCTCACTCTACACTCTATGTTTGTCTGTTTCTCTCTCTGTCTCTCTCTCTGTCTCTCTCTCTCTCTGTCTCTCTCTCTCTTCTCTCCTCTCTCTCTCTCTCTCTCCTCTCTCTCTCTCTCTCTCTCTCTCTCTCTCTCTCTCTCTCTCTCTCTCTCTCTCTCTCTCTCTCTCTCTCTCTCTCTCTCTCTCTCCTTTTCTCCCTCTCTGTTTCTCTCTATCTCTACATCTATCTGTCTCTCCCTCCACCACCCATTCATCCATATATCTATTCATTGACACATTCATCCATCAGTTCATCCAACCAACGCGCGCTCACACACACATTCTCTCGTTGTATCTATTATGATCTGACACGAAAACCTCTATCAGCTCTTTACTCTTGGTATTCGCAAACTTCACAAATATCGTGATTCATTGCAGTTCGGGGACCAGGAAGTTAAATAAATATCTGTCGCTGTATCGCGTTTATTTATACATCAAGACTTACACTGTAGCATACAATAGTTTGTCATGTGTATTTAAAACACTCGAATCGAAATAGTGAAATATGATATTTATAATTGAATTATAGTGGACACAGTTTTACTAGGGATATAATGGATTACATTCTTAAAATTGTTCCGCTACTCTCTGTTTTACTATGGAGTTCAGTACACTATTCCACAGGTACGTTCCCTTCTGTTATTCATAGTCAAAGATGTTGAACATGAATCTGGAGCGGATAAATGTTGCTTGCGTTGTTGCAATTGTATGTTATTTTAATTATTTATATTATAAATATTTTTTTATTTTTTTTAATTATTATTTATTATTTATTGTTGTTGTTGTTATTTGAAAGGCTATGAAGAGGGCAGTGTCATTGTCTTCAGCATGTCTTAATTTAAACATTGTCGTACTATTTTGTTATTTGTTAAGTTGTTTTACTATGAGTTAACATAACCAATTATAGTAAGTTGTCTTAATCGGTTCTTGTTGTTTGTTTTGTTTGTTTTTTTGTTGGGAATTTTGGGGTGGGGGATTTCTGGGGTGGGGGATTTCTTACGGGGGAGGCGGTACCTTGTTTTAAACTATTTTGCGTGTGATTTTTTTTTCATAGTTGTTTGGAGTTTTTTTTTTCCGGGGGTGTTCTTGTTTGTATTTTGTTTTGTTTTGTTTTATTGCTTTTTGAATGAGAGAGAGAGAGAGAGAGAGAGAGAGAGAGAGAGAGAGAGAGAGAGAGAGAGAGAGAGAGAGAGAGAGAGAGAGAGGCAGGCAGGCAGACAGACAGACAGACAGACAGACAGACAGACAGACAGAGACAGACAGACAGACAGACAGACAAACATACACAGCTACACACACACAGACAGACAGACGGAAAGACAGACACACACACAGACAGAGAGAGAGAGACAGAGAGAGAGGAAGGTCATGTTTTATTTAACGACGCACTCAACACATTTTATTTACGGTCGGACATATGGTTAAGGATCACACAGATATTTAGAGAACAAACTCGCTGTCGCCACTTCATGGGCAACTCTTTCCGATTAGCAGCAAGGGATATTTTATATGCGCCATCCCACAGACAGGATAGTACCACGGCCTTTGTTACACCTGATAAATAGCCCAATGAGCCCACCAACGGGAAACGATCCTAGATCGATCACGCATCAAGCGACGGCTGTACCACTGAGCTACGTCCCGCCCCGAGAGAGTTTATTTTGCGCAAGAATGTATATACTCTGTCAAAAAAGAAACGCATAGGCGAAATATTCATGGAATTATCTCTTTAATACAAAGTGGCATAATTTCGTTATTTATGATCGTATCATAGTCAAATTTGGCAAGAATATGTGACAATGTTCTTGTTATGGACTGACGTCGTTTCTGTCACCAAACAGCGTCGCATGAGGGCGCTGAAAGCAGTACCTTGCGAGGCCACCAGCAGCAGCAATCACTGCGCGACATTTCCTTGGCATAGACTGAATGAGTCTCTGAATCCGGGCACGTGGAATCCTAGCCCATTCTTCCTGTAGTGCATGTGACAGTTGCGGAAGCGTCTGAGGTTCCGGGTCACGCTGGCGTACACGTCTGTCCAGTTCGTCCCATAGATGTTCAATGGGGTTGAGATCTGGCGATCTTGATGGCCATGGCAGCACATTAATGTTCTCATTCTGTAGGAAATCCATTGTCCTGCTGAAAGAGTTCTCTCTGTCGATCCAAAATGGGAAACATGTGACAGCGAAGAATTACATCCCGGTAGCGTACAGCTGTCAGGTTGCCTTGTACGAACACAAGTTCACTTCTGCCGGTGTATGAGATGGCTACCCACATCATGACACTCCCTCCACCGAATCTGTTAACTTAGGCGACGCAATTGTTGGTAAAACGTTCATTGCGGCGTCTGTAAACACGCTGTCGTCCATCACGTCGCTGTAGAAGGAAACGTGACTCGTCGCTGAACCATAGGCCTACTCGCCGCCAGTTACCCAAGTTCCACCCCTGTACATTTGTACACCAGCGAACACGTAAATGTCGATGTTGACGTCGCAGGACGGGGCCAACATACGGTCTCCTAGCCCGTAAACCAGCTTCTCGAAGTCGGTTCCGAATGATTTGTGCATCAATGCCAAACAGCTATATAGGGTTGCAAACCAGGTATGCGTCCAGTAGTGTTCGTTGCTGTTATAGTTCGGTGACGCAAGTGCAGAACCCGGATGCAGCGATCTTGTGCTGCAGTTGTTATGCGAGGTCTTCCACTTCTGGGCCGGTCTTCAGCTGATTGAAACTGCTGGTACCTGTCCCAGAGACGTGAAATGGTGCTTTGATGGACGTCCATGTGGCGTGCGACTGCTGACTGCGATTCACCTAACTGGAGGCGGCCTATTGCAATGTTTCGATTCGGCAGGCTTAGTGTTGGCATCTTGCAACTCGTCTACGTCGAAATAGAAATGAGGCATCATTGCGAGCATTGCAGCTTTAAATACCCATCACTACCCCAATGTTTTCCCCGAGTTTCACGTGTATTCGAAAAAATCTCACCATTTCACTCCGATTCCCTGCAATTGTCGCACAACGTGCCACATTAGCAGCAAGGGATATTTTATATGCACCATCCCATAGACAGGATAGCACATGTCACGGCCTTTGAGGTACCAGTTGTGATGCACTGGCTGGAGCGAGAAATAGCCCACTGGGCTACGTCTCACCCCCGGGGCGGGGGATGGAGATAATCAGTCCAAATTAGCTTGCCTGAAACCTTTTCACCATCATTCCGTCATTAGTGATTCGTTTGCAACCCTGTATAGCTGTTTGGCATTGATGCTAATGTGAATAAATGGTTTTAATCCAGATTCGGGCATTTTTGTTTAATTCAGGCAAACCTCATCCTGCACCCCTAATTTGAGCCCATAAGCCTATGGTCGGCAGTGTAGTGGTTAAGTCGTCTGCCTTTAGGCTCGTAGGTAATGGGTTCGCATCCCGATACAGGCTCACATCCAAAGCGAATTTTAACGACTCCTTTGGGTAGATGTAAGGTAAGCACACCGCCTTCTCTCCCATTAGCCATAAACAACTAAACATTAACCCCACTTGCGACCATGCTCCTCCACCCCACCGCACCAACCAATCACACCTAGTTTTGCCCGCAACTTCTTTTATATTTCTCTGTTGCTCCATAACAGACATCTGAAATAAAAAAGTAAAGTTTGTTTTATTTAACTACGCCACTAGAGCACATTGATTTTTTATCTTATCATCGGCTATTGGACGTCAAACATATGGTCATTCTGACATTTTTAGAGAAAACCCGCTGTCGCCACATATGCTACTCTTGTACGATAGACAGCAAGGGATATTTTATTTGCGCTTCCCATAAGCAGGATATCACAAACCATGGCCTTTGTTGAACCAATTATGGATCACTGGTCGATGCAAGTGGTTTACATCTACCCACTGAGCCTTGCGGAGAACTCACTCAGGGTTTGGAGTCGGTATCCGGATTACAAGTCCTATGCCTCGACTGGGATCCGAACCCAGTACCTACCAGCCTGTAGACCGATGGCCTAACCACGACGCCACCGAGGCCGGTACATCTGAAATGTGCGTCCAGAACAGCGAGCTTGAATCTTAATTGAATACAAGCAAGAAAATCAGCTGAAATGTAATGAAATAAAATAAAACCAGACTAGAGTACTTGAATCTTAATTGAATACAAGCAAGAAAATCAGTTGAAATGTAATGAAATAAAATAAAACCAGACTAGAGTGCTTGAATCTTAATTGAACACAAACAAGAAAATCAGCTGAAATGTAATGAAATAAAATAAAACCAGACTAGAGTCCTTGAATCTTAATTGAATAAAAACAAGAAAATCAGCTGAAATGTAAATCAAATAAAACCAGACTAGAGTCCTTGAATCTTAATTGAATACAAACAAGAAAATCAGCTGAAATGTAATAAAATAAAATAAATCCAGACTAGAGTCCTTGAATCTTAATTGAATAAAAACAAGAAAATCAGCTGAAATGTAATAAAATAAAATAAAACCAGACTAGAGTCCTTGAATCTTAATTGAATACAAACAAGAAAATCAGCTGAAATGTAATGAAATTAAATAAATCCAGACTAGAGTCCTTGAATCTTAATTGAATACAAACAAGAAAATCAGCTGAAATGTAATGAAATAAAATAAATCCAGACTAGAGTCCTTGAATCTTAATTGAATACAAACAAGAAAATCAGCTGAAATTTAATGAAATAAAATAAAACCAGACTAGAGTCCTTTTCAAAACAGTCTATTGAGTGTTCACATGAGGTGCTTGTGTCACAGGATCGAACCACCTCTGTGGATCCATTCAACTGATTTTTTTCTTTTTTCTTTCCAATCAGTCCACCATAACTGGACAAAGGCTGCAGTATGCGATTTCCTGTCTGTGGGATAGTGCATATAAAAGATCCCTTGCTGCATTAGGACAAATGTAGCGGTTTTCCTCTGATGACTACATGTCAGAATTACCAAATAAATGGAGTTTCTGGATCCGCCACTGTCTACGTACTTTTTATTTACATTTTCCAAACCCTATTGTGTTATATCGATCGAATGCCGTAACTTACGTTACCCCATAAAGACTGAACATGGTGAATCAAATCGTAAAGGCAATGCAAAGACGACCAAACACGAAGTACAGCCTACATAAATTTAATTTCAGATCAGCGACTGTAAACGGTTTCGTGGAAATAGTGAAGTTATAAAATGTAGAAATCGCTAGTTGAATATATAATCGTCCTGGTTGAATATTTATAACCTAACAAAGCCAATGATAAAGTAGGCCAAAGCTTGGAGATACAAATGCATAGTTGTGAATGTCACGCTCTGCTGAACGTGAGATAAACTCACAAAGATTTGTCATTATTCACGACCCATGTGTGCACACAAGACTGTAAACACCGCGTACCAGCCTACATTTTAAGACTGTAAACACCGCGTACCAGTCTACATTTTAAGAGCGTTTTGTTGTCTATTATTCCAGTTTGTCTTCATGTAACAAGATAACTTTTACCAAAAAATATTGTAGTAGTAGTAGTAATAATAATAATAATAATAATAATAATAATAATACAATAATAATAATAATAAATAAACACATACATATTACTGATAACTAAATTAAAATTCAGAATACAATTCGGTATCTGTGTTAAATTTCAAAACAAATGTGGATGGAATCGAAATGATTCCATCACATTTCTCCTACAAAACTATTTTTTTCCTCGTCTGCTTAAGATGAGTTCACCAATTTGTGACTCAAGTTGTCACAGTACACTGGCAGTGTTCACACGGCGGCGGACACCTCTTCAGAATAAATGAATGAGTCAAGTATGCGAGCACGATACAAAACTGTTTCATCCTTCCTGAACCAACAATTGGAGTGCAGAATATCAAGTGTTCATATCCCATATATGACTTATAACAAGTCACCATAAACATGTAGACACACACGAGCGGGCGCATACACACACACACACACGCACACACACACACACACACACACACACACACACACACACACACACACCACGTGCACAAAAACGCACACACCACACACGACACGCACATACACCACAAACAGCACATAAACAAACCACCCGCGTGCGCATACACACGCAAGCAACAACACACACATATCACACACACATACACACACACGTGCGCGCGCAAACAACAACACACAAACACACATCACACACACACACGCAAACAACTCCACAATAACACACATCAGACACACACACACACACACACACACACACACAGCGCACAGTGCACCGCGATTGGTATATCAACAGCCGTGGTATGTGCTACCCTGTCTGTGGGATGGAGCATATAAAAGATCCCTTGCCACTAATAAAACAAAATGTAGCGGGTTTCTTCTCTAAGACTGTCAAAATTATATTGACATCCAATAGCCGATGATTAATAAGTCAATGTGCTCTAGTGACATCGTTAAACAAAACAAACGTTTATAGGAGGGTTCGGCTAAAGTGCGATAATAAGCAGTACATATCTTAAGTCATCGATCTTGGACTAATTCCCAAGCTACGTAATTACAGTTTCTGTCTTGCATAAAATTAATTTTGACGTCCTACAATCATTCTGACGACCAGAAACACAATGGATTTGATCAACTTTATACCTTAAGCTAGATGTGGTAAGCGCAACTGGTGGCGCAGAGGTTAAGCCATCGGACTACAGGTTGATAGGTAGCCCGGCACCGTCTCCAACCCAGAGCAAGTTCTTAAGAGATCAATGGGTAGGTGTAAAGCCATTGCACCCCCTCTTCTCTCACTAACCACTAACCAGACAGCTCAGATAGCTGAGGTATGTGCTCAAGACAGCATGATTGGATCTTAATTGGATATAAGCACGAAAATTAGTTGAAATGAAATGTACGCGTTATGCAATTCAAGGTGTATAACTGCTAAAAAAAAAATGTTTGCATTGCCTAATAAGTAGTAGGGCCAGCGATCAACTGTTTGGATACGATTTATCGTATCGCAACCCGTGTATCTGGATACGAACTATCGTATCGCAACCCGTGTATCTGGATACGAACTATCGTATCGCAACCCGTGTATCTGGATACGTATTATGGTATCGCAACCCGTGTATCTGGATACGTATTGTATCGCGTCCTCCCCGTGGCGTTGTATCTCTACCAAGCAGTCAGTCTTTGCTCCTAGTCATAACAAATAACATCCACACATAGCCTGCTGTATTGAATGTCACGGACCAGGAAGTTAAATAAACGAGATAAAAGCAGTTCACTTGTTTTGTTATTTCTATCTGCCATTTCACCGTGTACAGTTATAATTATACACAGAGAGTATATTTTAACACTCCAAGAAATTGTGATACAAGACGCTTTATTTGCAAATACCTATTTATCATTATAGTTATTGGACAGTTTCATTGTGGACATAATGGAATGTAATCATTTTGTTCACCTAATTTATTTTCTGTTATGGAGTTCACTATATTGTGCTACATTTACATGTATGTTTTAGTTTTCAAGCTAGGTGTGTGTTTGCGTGTGTGTTTACGTGTGCGTTTGCGCGCGCGCGCGTGTGTGCGTGTGCATGCGTGTGTGTGCATGTGTGTGTGTGTGTGTCTTAATATGGATCTGCTTAATGTTGATTTGTAACACTAACGTGTTTGTGTTTATTTATTAGTTTTTATGATGATGATGATTATTATTCTGATTATTATTAGTATTATTATTATTATTATTATTATTATTATTTATTATTATTATTATATTATTATTCGTTTTGTGTTCCTGCATGGGGTTTTTTGTAGTACTTTATTTGTATTGTTTACTTTTTTCAAAATTGTTTTTGTTTTATTTTGTTTTAATTACTTTAATTAATTTTGGATTGGAGATGTTTGTTTTATTCTTTAATTTCAAAGAATTATTTTTGTTTAAGAAATGAATGGAATGAAATTTTGTTGTGTCCAGTCTGTGTTATGATGATTAGGAAGAAGGTTTTCCCAATGATAACATACAGGACAAGGCACGGCGGTGGGGGGGGGGGGGGGGGGGGGGGAAGCTTCCTGCTTCCTGCTTCCGCCGTTCCTGGGGACACACATCTATGGTGTAGTTGTTAACAGGTTCAAGAAAAGAAAACACCACAGAAATTATTCCAGAAAAAAACAGACAAACTCAACAAAATAAGACAACCAAACACACAAAAATACCCACCCACCCCCCCCCCCCCCCCCCCAAAAAAAAAAAAGAAGACGAAAAAGAAAAAGAAAACAAATCCACCCATATATTGTTTATATCTTTGAGAGTTTTTAATATTTTATTTGCGTATCTATTTATTTTCAGGAGAAAGTCTTTTTATATACGAACGTAGCGACAGGTATGTCGTGAAGAAAGGGGATCAAGTGGAATTAATATGCCTTGTCTATGACCCATATTACTCTGATACCGTGATACATTTTACACGAATACCACATGGACAGCAAGCTATTAAAATATTGTGTCAGACACAGCAGAAACACTCAAGTTGTCCACGTAATTTATGTCAAGGTATTTGCTGTTACGATAATGGACAACCAATTTGGGATCGTAATGCTAAAAACTTTTTTCATATAGTAGGCCTAATGTTATACGAAGCAAATATTCAAGATGGAGGACAATGGCAGTGCATATCTACCAACAACGTTGCAAGCAACGAAGTCACAATCACTGTTTTGTGTAAGTATTCATGTAGATCTATATTTCTATAGATTTTTTTTCAAAATACACCTTAAACTTACGTCTACTCTGTCTGTGGGAAGATGCATATAAAATATCTTTTGTTGCTAATCGAAAACAGTAGTCCGTGGTTTCCTGTCTAATAACCTATCTGTAGTCAATAACCGTGTGTCTGTCGCCATGTACACGTTTTTAAAATGACGTGTTAAACTCGTCACTAATTAAAATATTTCGTTTTTCTTTCTTAAAGTTATGTTGATTTGCCTGATCGTTTCGAACCAGAGTTTCTCTCTCGATGTTGTCTGGTGATGTGAGGTGCTGACGTATAAATAGGAAAACATCCTAATGTTTTTCCGATTTGCCGACGTAGATCGGTGGTTTTGTTGTCGCTAACGTAGTTTCATTGGCGGCGCATTGGATATTCGGTACCGGTAAAACGCAGGTAAACTGATAGATAAAGAACTTTTAAAGACATCCTGAACAGTTCAATGTCTTTAATGTGTGTGTTTCATTGTATACATTTTTATATATGCCTACCTACCTTTAAATAGGAACAGTATATGGGTCATTCTACAGAAAGTGTCACTTGTATGTCCCGTCACGATTTCTTGTTTTATTTATATATAGAAAACTAAATTTGTTGTCTTTAACGATACTTTATTATCGTCCGTGGCCCTGTTTCGATGAGGGTCCTGTTTCGGTGGTTTCATCGTCTGTGATCAAGAGTACATACATTTTGACTTTTGCATAGGGAAAGTAAACAAATGTCTGTCACATTCACAGAAATGTTCGTAAAATAAGGTTAAAATGAGCAAAGAAATCGAACTTGACCCACTCATAAACACTACACACTTCTTAATACCTTTTTTCTATGATTTTCGAAGACTGTTATTTGAAAGAAAACTTAGTTTTAAAAACTAGTTTTGTCTGTTCTCAGCTGTACCGCTGTTTTGTTATTGAAGTCACATGATTGTCACGGCGTCTGCTGGCAAAACTCTCTTTACAGATACTTGCCAAAAGTAAATGGTTCTTATATGTTTTAACATACATATATTTCTGGATATCTGTTTATATATTTATTAAAACTCAGAATGCAGCTTATATGTTTTAGCCAAACAATGTTACCATTATAATTATTCATTTGTTCAACTTTTAACACAATTGCAAGACATACGCATTGTTATATTCGTTTGCCTAAAATGTTGTCAGGTAACATTGGTTCTCGAGGACTCCATTTTGTAATTTGTCTTAAAATATTTAAAATATGGGGTTTTTTTTTATAAATTATTAAAAGTACATGTTTTATTGAACAACATACATGTTATGATAAAACACAGAAGAGTTTTGTGAGGGAAAGTTTTGGCCCTAAGCTATAGCACTATACCACTTACCGAAATAGGTTATGTAGTTAACAATATTTACTGCTGATGCATGCTACAGTTTTTAACGCACGTGCGGTGATTTTTGCTACATAGAGGCCTGCTTAGTGCTCATTTGAAGCGTAGAAATACTAATAAAAAGGTAGCTATTTGAATAACAATTGTCTGTTTGTAAATATTGATATGATTTAGAATCGAATACTTATGCTCACCGAAACTAGTCCACCCATGATAATAATATTATCCTGTCAAGGCATTTTTTTTTCTCTGGTAATCAGCGTTGATAGAGATTTTATTCGAGATTAGTGGAAAATGTCATTGGTGTTACCTGTCCCAAGCACAACACTATACATAGCATACATAACTGTTAAAATATATAACAGAAGATTTAACACTCAGTACCTTTAATGTAATACGTACTGATGGCTGACTTACTCACTAAAGAAGGAATCTTGCAAATATGTTCCGTATTCAAAGATGGTGAGCAATATAGGCTTGTCCCTGGAGTGTTATGTTATTGGTGTTACTGTATATACTTATGAGAAAACAAAAGAAACTAAATGCTCTCTGGATGAAACATTCCACCGGTAGATATCGGCAATCAAACTTATTTGTCAAAAACAGCAGACATATGAACAGTTGTGAATAGGTTTCTTTAAATGTCATGAATGTGTTGTCAAAATATAAAAGTATGTTTATTCACTGTTACAATCGTATTTATGTAATGGTTAATAATTTTAAGAAACTTTGTGTATGTTATTATAGACATCGTATGTCGGCTACAACATGCACTTTTTCAGTTTTCTCAACTGTTTCTTTAGAGAGCATGAATTAATTATGCACTTATTTGTCATTGGTGTTACCTGTCATTGGTGTTACCAGTACTGAGTAACACCAATGACCATTAGTAACACCAATGGCAATGCGTTTTAATAAGATGCCGTTTTCCTCGCTTTGCATATTTTTGAAGATGATTTGAAAATTAAAGGAACTTGTGCAGCATCATTTTGCATAATGGCACTTTGGATAAAATAAATGTTTTGTTGGAATGTAAAGAGTATATCTTCAACGTCCCTAACTGCGTTATGCTTGGTTCGCGCAATTGACATCTGATTTGTTGTCACGTTCAGACAAGTAAGTATCTAAATACATAACTTTACAAACCCCTAAAACCATTAAATTTACTATAGTAAACCTTCTTTAAAAGTGTTGGGGTTTTTTGTTAATAATTTCAGTTTCAGACAAGTAAAAGTGTTTTGGAAATCAAAAATAAATACTATTTTTGTGTCCAATTTACAAAACAATCTGCTCAGAAATAAATAGCATGTAGTAAATTTCATAGTATGAAAAAGTCGTTCCCCATGGAACCGACTAAGAGTCGTTTTTGTTTATTCTTTAAAATTACCGATATCGGTCCCACTTGACTTAAAATGGAGGAAGATGATTAACATTCAGTGCGTGTCACATGAACTCGTACGTGCCAGATCAAAAAGGCCAAATCATTTAATGTTTATAACTTTTAAGCTCCCTATTGTTAGAATTTGCTTTCATTTATTATATATTCGATCTGCAAAAGGTATGCTACATTTTTGTGACTCGACTGTAGTGAATACTAGACAAATAATCCATTGGTAATAATTGTAAATAATTGTATAAATTATGTTAATTAAAAATCAATTCATTAGAAAATTGATATCTTACAATATATTCACTGGTATGAATGTAATGCCTATCTGTATTGACATCCAAGTTTTAGCGATGGGTGTTGCTAAATTTATGCCAGCTAATTTGGTTGAGCATATGTTTTTACTTTTGTCGTTTCACCGTTCTCCCCCCGGGTGGAATACGTGGTCTGTTCGAGTGCGTAGGGTGGATGTTCCACCAAGGGGGTCACAGGTGTCACGATCCAAGCATTGTCATATCTAGCGGTTTTTAAATCATTCGCTACCGTCCCGCCGTTGATCCCCGGGTTAGAGTGCTTGTTTGGTCGAGTGTTTAAGGTCGCTCTTCCATCCAAGAGATGTACAGGCGGGTGGTTTTGAATAATTGTTAATTTATTGCTAAATTTGTGCCAGGTAATTTGGCTAGGTATATGCTTTTACTTTTGTCGTTTCACCGTTCTCTCCCCGGGTTGGAATACATTTAACTTTCAAGGCGATTTACCCATTTATGACACTTGAAACTTTGTTGGGCCCGGTAGGGGACATGCATTACTTTTGCAGTACTCTCTGAATGCTTGGATTTTTTCAGTGACAAATCCGGCTCTGTCAGCGTTATCGACCAACATGTTGAAGAATGAGCCACTCAGATTCAGCTGTACGGTAATAAGGAACCAGTGGCTATATAGTGTGAGCTTTCTACGTAACAATATATCGGTTTGTCAACTTTATCCTACTTCTGATAATTGCAAAACCGAGGTTGATACATTAATAGACTATCGATGTTCGTGCAACACATACAGCACCACGTACAGCATATATTACTTGAAGATTGAACACTTTGGAATAGCCAGTGCAGCGTCGTGGACATGCAAGAGTCATTATCACAACAGCACCAGTTTTAGTAACAGCATTAAACTCTACTGTAAGTTGCAGGAAGGGTGTGTGATATAAATCATATCTTCTAGTACTTTATATGAACAGCATGATACATACGCACGCATATCTTTGTACCATCCTGATGCCCCACATCGCAAGGACCTATGTCCAGTCGACTATCGTACACATATCATACTAACTGTTACGTTGAAAGATGAATGCAATTACGAAACCCTACATGGTGTGTGTGT
>NC_054710.1:23442499-23459844 GCF_016097555.1 Gigantopelta aegis
ACGTGTAATAAGCCTACGTACGTAGAAAAACACCGGCCTCGGTGGTGTCGTGGTTAAGCCCTCGGATTCAAGGGTGACAGGCACTGGGTTCGCAACCCGATACCGGCTCCCATCCAGAGCGAGTTTTAACGACTCAATGGGTAAGACCACTATATCCTCGATTTTGTTACTAACCGACTCTCATGGACAGACAGCCCAGATAGTTGAGGTGTGTTCCCAGGATAGCGTGCTTGAACCTTAACTGGATATAAGTACGAAAATAAGTTGACATGAAATTATTTCAAAGTAAGATTAGAGAAGATAGATATGGGGATCAAGGGAGATAATTTAGTTTCGATGTCTAATTCAACTTCTGGAAGAGTTGTCGAAACTTCGTAGAAAAAACCCACCAAAAAAACCCCCACACTAGATAAATAAATAATTAAAATTTAGAAAACGATATTGATCACATTAATTTTATTATTTACTAACATAAACGTTCTCCAACTCTTACAGTTTGACTATACATAGGTCAAATAAATCAAGGGCTGACACAGGCGTGTATTCACACACACACACACACACACACACACACACACACACACACACACACACACATACGCGCGCGCACACACACACACACACACACACACACACACACATACGCGTGCGCACACACATACACACACATGTCAATGCATGTAAAAATATGTAAAAACCCATCGCTGTTGCTACAAAGGGAGGAGAAACATGTCCCTTGCCCTTCCCCCGCTTCCTACGCCAGTGACAACTTGTCAAATACCGTGGTATGTGCGATCGTTTCTGTGGGAAAGTGCATATAAAATATCCCTTGCTACTAACGGAAAAATGTAGCGGGTTTCCTTTCTATGAGCTGAGACTATGTCAGTTACCAAATGTTTGACATCCAATAGCCGATGATTGATTAATCAAAGGTGTCGTTAAACAAAACAAACGTCTAACTGTAATTCAACCTATTAAAGGGACATACCCTAGTTTCAGCCCATGAAAATGCACACTAAGTTTAGTTAATCTACAAACCTTTGACACGTATGGATAACGTTAGAATTGAGTAAAACATGAGTCAGTGAGTTTGAAATGGTAAAATACCCTTTAAAAATAGACTAAAACTCGACTCCATTACTGTTACTTCTCAGACACACGTGCGTTTTTAAAAATATGAGAATTTTTTTTTTGGTGATATTAGAATCACCAGGATGACCAAAAACACTCCTAATGTGTGGAAATGGATAATCTAAACAATAAAATCTAAGTAAAGTATGATTTCAGTTATCAAAAAAGGCTCTAATGGTCAAAACTATGCCTTAGCGTTTAAAAACTAGGGTATGTCCCTTTAATTATTATTGTTTCTGATTAGTCGAGGGTTCAAGATATTAATGACGTCATCGATATAGTTTTATAAATGGCTAAATTGGCTGGCCTGAAACTTGTTCACCATATTTTCCCATCATTCTACCCATAATATTAGGCCTAGTTGTAATCCATGTAAAAATACAGTGTAACATTTTGAACTCAATGTTGGTTTTTAAATTATGGCAAAAACAGTCGACTGCCCCTCTCCCTCCCGTTCCCGCCACTACACAAATGTGAGCCCGTACGACTATGGTAAGCAAGAAGCTGTTATTTTCAACTAGAAGTACGATGTACATATATACTTGTAAAAAGAAAATTTCATGTGCCTTTAAACGTGACCCATGACGTACATGCGGTTATCTGTTAAAGGTTTGCTATGTATACAATATTTTGTAATGGCCACACCAGGCCCGTACGCCGAGGTCCATCCGTGGATGTGTAAAAAAAAAAAAATAGAGAGAGAGAGAGAGAGAGAGAGAGAGAGAGAGAGAGAGAGAGAGAGAGAGAGAGAGAGAGAGAGAGAGAGAGAGAGAGAGAGAGAGAGAGATACATAGGTCCTACATATATACATACATACATACATACAGGATCGACCGCGTAGCTTGTAGGTTCCATGAATATGGTTGAGTTAAAAGAGCATCCTTTTTATAGATGTCCTGATAACTCAGAACGTATTGTGGCAAGTCTGCAAACTGCATGAGACAATTTGTGAAGCCAGAAAGGATATCATTATTCCCTGTGTCAGTGCGTTAATATCTATGTATGTACTATTCAACCACACATACATACATAGAATAGCTCATTCAAGCGTTGTAGGCAGGGGCGTAGGCTGGGGGGGGGGGGGTCCGGGGTTCGGACGACCCCCCGTCCCCACCCCACCCCACCCCCCGCTGAAGCAAATGGTCCGCTTTCAGTACTAACATATACAGGTTTATAAATATGGAGTTTCGGGTGGTGCAAAAACAATAGAAAAAGGTCCACTTGGTTCATATTCGACCCTCCCCCTCCCCCCCCCCCAGGTCCAGATGACGCTACGCCCCTGTGTAGATCACCAATTTAAGATTTGTTTATAACGAGTTATTCAAATGGGAACATGGTATTTGAGACCACGTTTAATGCATTATTGGAGTAGTATGACTGTATAAAATACAGAGATGTTTTGTGGGATTGGACACCAGTTGTGTGACAATGAATTCCAGTCTAAGCTAGAACAGTCATTGATGGAGAACACTCGCCTGAAGTGACTGCGTCACATGATCGAACCACCTCCGTGGATCCATCAACTCATTGTGTTTTTTCTCGTTCCAACCAGTGCTCTACAATTGATTAAACGCCGTGGTATGTGATTTCCTGAGCTAGGACAGTCACTGATGGAGAACACTCGCCTGAAGTGCTCGCGTCGCAGGATCGAACCATCTCGGTGGATCCATGAACTGATTGTGTTTTTACTCGTTCTAACCAGTGCCCTACAACTGATGAAAGGCCGTGGTATGTTATTTCCTGTCTGAGGGAAAATGCATATAAAAGATCCCTTACTGCTAATGGGAAAAATGTAACGGGTTTCCTCAGATGATTACGAAAGTTAGTTTTGGTTAACGACACCCCTGGATCACATTAATTAATTAATCATCGGCTATTGGATGTTAAACATTTGGTAATTCTGACACGTAGTCATCAGAGGAAACCCACCACACTTTCCTAATTCAGCAAGTCATATTTTATATGCACCATCCCACATACAAGATAACACATACCACGGCCTTTAATATACTAGTCGTGGTGCACTGACTGGAACGAGAAATAGTCCCAAACCGACCGCGCATCAACTCCGTCCCCTGATGAGTACGAGTCAGAATGACCAAATGTTGGACATCCAACAGACGATGATTAATTAATCAGTGTGCTCTGGTAGTGGCGTTAAACAAAATAAACTTTAACTTTATCACTGATGGAAGTTAAAGTGGGTATTATTCATTTACTGTCACCACATGAGGAGAATTAATTAAATACTAGTAATTTATTAATCATCGTTTATTAGATGTGAAACATGATAACGGTGGCGCACTTAGCATTAGATGAGTAAAGTTTGTTTTTGTTTAACGACACCACTAGAACACATTGATTTATTCATCATCGGCTATTGGATATCAAACACATGGTCATTTGGACACTCATAGAGAGGAAACCCGCTAATTGTTTTCATTATAGCAAGGGATCTGTTATATGCACTACCCCACAGACAGGATAGCACATACCACGGCCTTTGATATACGACGCACACAACATTTTTTTTTTACTGTTATATGGCGTCGGACATATGGTTAACGACCACAAAGATATTGAGAGAGGAAACCCGCTGTCGACACTTCATGAGCTACTCTTTTTGATTAGCAGCAAGGGGTCTTCTGTATGCACCATCCCACAGAGAGGATAACACATATCACGGCCTTTGATATACCAGTCGTGGTGCACTGGCTGGAGCGACAAATAGCTCAATGGGCCCACCGACGGGGATGGATCCCAGACCGACCGCGCATCAAGAGAACGCTTTGCCACTGGGCTACGTCCCGTCCTATAGTCTTAGAGGAAGCCTGTAACATTTGTCCATTTGCAGAAAGGGATCTGTTAAATATTCCTGCCGTGGAGCACTGGCTGGAAAGGGAAAAATCAGAATAGAACAACCCCCCCCCCCCCCAACCCCCCCAAACCCCCCCCCCCAAAACAACAAGAACAAAACAACAAAACAAAACAAAACAAACAAACAACAAACAAACAAACAAACAAACAAAACAAACAAACAACAACAACAACAAAACAAAGCCAACAACACCACACAATTAAAAACAAAACAAAACAACAAAACAACAAAACAAGTAACACAAACACGTATAAATTTGTATTTATAATTTTATTTGCATGTACATTGTACGTACGTACAATAGTCTATTAGAACACTGTTGTTGGCTAACCCAGTCAGACAGACAGAGACAGATATATTCAATACATGCATGTACATTATATACATACACACACTATTATGCATTATAATGAAGTAGTTAAAGGGACATACCCTAGTTTTTAAACACTAAGGCATATTTTTTTACTATGATAGCCGATTTTGATAACTGAAATTATACTTTACTTAGATTGTATGGTTTACATTATCCATTTCCGTACATTCGAAGTGTTTTTGGTCATCCTGATGTTTTTTAATATCACAAAATGCATTTATCATATTTTTAAAAACGCACGTGCGTCTGAGAAGTAACAGCTATGGAGTCGAGGTTTTAGAGGGTATTTCACCATTTCAAAGTCACAGACTAATGTTTCACTCAATTGTAACTTTATCCAAATGTGTAACAGATTTGTAGATTAACTAAACTTAGTGTTAATTTTCACGGGTTGAAACTAGGGTCTGTCCCTTTAAGTAGTTCAACAATAAAAACAATCAGGGCTTCTAGATTATGGTAGCCCCACTCCCACGGCTAGTGATATTCAATGTTGGGCTAGTACACGGCTTCTAGATTATGGTAGCCCCACTCCCACGGCTAGTGATATTCAATGTTGGGCTAGTACACGGCTTCTAGATTATGGTAGCCCCACTCCCACGGCTAGTGATATTCAATGTTGGGCTAGTACACGGCTTCTAGATTATGGTAGCCCCACTCCCACGGCTAGTGATAGTCAATGTTGGGCTAGTACAGGGCTTCTAGATTATGGTAGCCCCACTCCCACGGCTAGTGATAGTCAATGTTGGGCTAGTACAGGGCTTCTAGATTATGGTAGCCCCACTCCCACGGCTAGTGATATTCAATGTTGGGCTAGTACAGGTCTTCTAGATTATGGTAGCCCCACTCCCACGGCTAGTGATATTCAATGTTGGGCTAGTACAGGGCTTCTAGATTATGGTAGCCCCACTCCCACGGCTAGTGATATTCAATGTTGGGCTAGTACAGGGCTTCTAGATTATGGTAGCCCCACTCCCACGGCTAGTGATAGTCAATGTTGGGCTAGTACAGGGCTTCTAGATTATGGTAGCCCCACTCCCATGGCTAGTGATATTCAATGTAGGGCTAGTACATAATTACTATTGCCATGCCCAACGGCTAGTGAAAACAAACCACCCCAACCCCCCAATGTTAATGTTTGTAACCTGTATCTCCCTTTTTAGGTGACATATCTGATTATTACTATTATTTAGAGCTAGTGAAATTTTAATCGTGGTTTTTAAATTGTTTAAGTCACTGACCCCATGGCTAGTGGATTTGATACTAATTCTAAAAGCACTGACAATACAAAAGCATGAGACAAAGATAAAAAATCCCATAATAATTAGGATTATTTTCATAGCTGGATAGACAATCCCCCATGCCATCACTCTCGCTTGCAATCTCCATGGGCAATAAAGTTCATGTGTTCACAAATTAAAAATACAAAACATTTCCAAATCAAATAATATCAAGAAACCGTCGTAAACTATAATTGTGCATATTAATGTGTATAGACCAATACCCGGGTAGTTTTACAAATATGGTAAACAAAAATAGTGATTCTTAGCAAACGTTGAGCAATATATATATATATATATATATATATATATATACATGCATATATACATACATATATACATACATATGTATATACATATCTATATATATCTATATATATATATATATATATATATATATATATATATATATATATATATATATATATATATATATATATATATATATATATATATGTATATATTTGTATATATATGTTTATATATATATATATATATATATATATATATATATATATATATATATATATATATATATATATATATATATATATATATATATATATATATATATATATATATATATATATATATATATATATATATATATATATATATATATATATATATATATATATATATATATATATATATATATATATATATACACACACACACACAAAATAGTATATAATGATATAATATCAAGAGATAGTTGTAAAATATAATTATAATTGTACATGGTGAAAATAGTATATATACAAAAGAGAATAGAATAGTAACATTGCAGAAAAACTAAATCTAGCAGACCGCATAGATACAACAGCAAAAAGTGAAGCATTTATTACGTTAAAAGACCACAAACCAAACTTCTCCAATAAACCCACCTGTAGACTAATAAACCCATCTAAACCGGAAATTGGCATAATAAGGAAAAAAAACTTAGAGAGAATCAACAGAAAGATTCTGAACACAACCAGAACAAACCAGTGGAGGAACACGTCAGACATGATTAAGTGGTTTAAAGCAATATCCAATAAAGCCAACTATTCTTTCATATCTTTCGACATATGTGATTTTTATCCGTCCACAACAGAAAATCTCGTGAAACAAGCCCTACAGTTCACATCCAAATTCGACGATATTTCTAGCGATGAGATGGAAATAATATTACAAGCAAGAAATTCACTGCTATTTAACAACAGCAAGGCATAGTGCAAAAGAGGCAAACAATCACAGTTTGATGTAACTATGGGTAGTTACGATGGAGCAGAAATTTGCGAAATAGTCGGGCTCTTTCTTCTTTCAGAACTACAAACCAAATACGGCAACAATATAGGACTATATCGCGACGATGGCCTAGCTGCATTCAATGAGTCACCGAGAATCATAGAGATAATCAAAAAAGATATTTGCAGAATATTTGCAAACCATAAACTCAAGATCACCATAGTCGCCAACAAAAAATCTGTAGATTACTTAGACGTAACTCTAGATCTTGAAAAGAGCTCAGTCAAACCCTATATGAAACCAAACAACACACCTTTATACATCCACAACAAGAGCAACCACCCTCCAAATATCATCCGCAGTATACCAAAAAACAATAAATAAAAGGCTTTCTGATATATCTTCGAATGAGTGCATCTTTGAAGAAGCGAAACGCCCATATAAGGAAGCCTTACTCAAGAGCGGATATAACTATAACCTCAAATACACCCCAACAGCAGAAAACAACAGACGCAGAAACAACCGCAATATAAACATCACCTGGTACAACCCACCATATAGCTTCAACGTGAAAACCAACGTAGGTCACCAGTTCCTCAGATTACTCGATGAGTGCTTTCCCAAAAGCAACCCTCTCCACAAAATTATAAATCGAAACACCGTTTAAATTAGCTATAGCTGCATGCCTAATGTTGGGAAAATAATTTCAGCGCATAACAAAACTCTACTTCAACAACACAGAGACAAAGACGCCGTTCCCCCCAGAGAATGCAACTGTAGACGAAGAGCTGAATGTCCACTTGAGGGCAAATGCTTGCAGAAAGGAGTAATATATCAAGCTACCGTTAATACACTCGATAACAACAAGCAAGAAACATACGTTGGTTTGACCGAGAACACATTTAAGACGAGATATACTGCGCACACGAGCAGTTTTCAAAACGCAACACAGAAGAACGCAACAGCGCTAAGTCAGTACATTTGGACACTGAAGAATAGATTCACCCCATACACCATTAAGTGGACAATTTTATCCAACGCAAAATCATACTCTCCAGCGAGCAAAAGATGTAACCTCTGCCTGAAGGAAAAACTATTCATAATGTATAAACCTGAAACCAGCACACTAAACTCCAAGAATGAACTCGTATCAGCATGTCGACACAGACGCAAATACCTTCTGTGCGCATACCAGACATCACCTATAGACCTGCATAGTGACGTAACCTCGACGTCACATAGTCCATTACGTCATCAGCTTTCCGTTGACGGTGTAATTAAATCTACATCTGATGAGTGAGAGCAATAATTCAACTCTCTCACGAAACAAGCCTGTCATGTAGAGAAAAACATACACTTTTTAACGATATATATATATATATATATATATATATATATATATATATATATATATATATATATATATATATCAAGAAAGAAGTGTTTTATTTAACGACGCACTCAACACATTTTATTTACGGTTATATGGCGTCAGACATATGGTTAAGGACCACACAGATTTTGAGAGGAAACCCGCTGTCGCCACTACATGGGCTACTCTTCCGATTAGCAGCAAGGGATCTTTTATCTGCGCTTCCCACAGGCAGGATAGCACAAACCATGGCCTTTGTTGAACCAGTTATGGATCACTGGTCGGTGCAAGTGGTTTACACCTACCCATTGAGCCTTGCGGAGCACTCACTCAGGGTTTGGAGTCGGTATCTGGATTAAAAAGTCCATGCCTCGACTGGGATCCGAACCCAGTACCTACCAGCCTGTAGACCGATTGCCTGCCTATACGCCACCGAGGCCGGTATATATATATATATATATATATATATATATATATATATATATATATATATATATATACAAATCTTAGACGTAACCTTCGACCTCACAAATGGGCACTTCAAACCATACATGAAAACCAACAACAAATTATTATACGTCCACCATCAAAGTAACCATCCTCCGACAATACTAAGAAACATCCCAGCAAACATCAACAAGAGACTAACAAGCATCTCATCTAGTGAAGATATATTTAAGGAAGCCATAGCCCCCTACCAAAAAGCAATCACAGAAAGTGGATACGATTACAAACTTACATACAACCCGGAACCAAATCAACCTTCAAGACGAAAGAACCGAAAAAGAAACATCACATGGTACAATCCTCCATGGGACTCTAACGTCAAAAGCAGCATCGGGAAAAAGTTTTTAAACACAATCGACAAATGCTTCACCAAGAACCACCCATTACACAAGATCTTTAACAGGCATACACTCAAACTTAGCTACTCATGCATGCCAAACATAAAAAAACACCATCTCATCCCACAAGAAGAAAATACTCTCTGATGCAACAACGACGCCAGCACAGCAACCAAAAAAAGAGTGCAACTGTAGAAAGACACCTGAATGCCCACTCGACAAAAAATGCCTCCAATACAACGTAGTGTACCAAGGAACAGTGACAACAAAATCAAACACAGAATCATACGTAGGGCTAGCAACCAATTTCAAAGAACGATACAGAAACCACACGGCATCCTTCCAACATGAAAACAAAAGAAATGAAACCGAGCTGTCAAAACACATATGGAACCTGAAGGACAATAACAAATCCTTCCGCATAAAGTGGAAGGTACTCTAAAAATGCCAACCCTACAGTAACATAAATAAGAAATGTGACCTATGCCTCTACGAAAAGTTTATCATAATATGTCAGAAACACCTGTGCAGCCTGAACAAACGAAATGAATTAGCAAGTCCATGCCACCACCGAAATAAATTCGTTCTCAAAAACATCAGTAACACCGATGTCACCTAACTGTACCAAGCGCCAGCATAAGACCTGAATTCTCAAAACTTTCTTGGTGACGCGATATAGTTGTCGAGAATTACGTCATATATGAATTGATGTTGTGACGTCATCAGTCGCAAACGTTTTTAACAGTATTCGTTAATATTGCCTGAAGAGAGTGGTCATTATTTGACCATACGAAACAGAGCTGTAGCAATAAAACGATGAAGAACTACTGAAGTCTGGAATTATTTAATATATATACAGTGGACTCTGTCTAAACCGGATTCTGTGTAATCCGGATCTCTGCGTAAACCGGTCCATTTCTAAATCCCCGTCCAGCTACCGTTTATCTCTTGGGTATAAATTTCTGCCTAATCCGTATTCTGTCTACTCCGGACTCCGGATCAAAAATCAAGAACAAAAGAACCATTCATGTATTAATTATCTCTGTCTACACCAGACTGGGATTTGACTGAACGACGGGCTGCTTAATTAGTTAAACAATGGTCGTCAATTGCCAAGTAATCAGGACGCCGTCGCAAGATCAAATACAAAATGTAACCGCACTCGTGTGAAGTTTACTCTTATTGCGGTGGGCCGGTAGATCAATCGGATTAATATTAGTGTGTGTGTTGATTTCACTCTTATGAATTCGGCGAGTTTTACTTGTCAACCTAACGCATGTCTAAATAGGTGCGAGTCGCTCGTATATTTTGCGTTGTCTTATTTCATTTATAATGGAGGAGCGACCCAAAAAACGGCAACGTTTCGAACTTTCGTCAGAAACTAAAGTCAAATTAATAAAAAAATTAGTCAAAACAGAATGATTTAGCAATTTTTTTTTAATTCGTACGTACGAATAAATAATGTTTTAGGAAAATAAATGACATTTAACCTAGTACAAATATTAGAACGACCAGGAACACGTTTAATATGCAGCCACTAATATTTTATGCATAAAAATATATTTGATACGTAATTAATCGTTAAAAAATCTCTGTTAGTCTATAACATCTTAAAAATTGCAGCAAACTCAGGAATGTCCCTTTAAGTATATTTTTTTATGTCTGTGAAATAATCGATTGCAAGTCTGGGTCTGTGTTTCCCAACCATCCATGGGTTCAAATGTCATTATTGATCGCGAGTTGTCGATCATTCAAGAACCATAACTCTGAAAGAACTCTGTCTAAACCGGTCCTCTATGTAAATCGGACTATTTCGACGGTACGAAGTGAGTCCGGTTTAGACAGAGTCCACTGTATATATATATATATATATATATATATATATATATATATATATATATATATATACATGTATATACATACACATACATACACAACTGTGTGTGTGTGTGTGTGTGTGTGTGTGTGTGTGTGTGTGTGTGTGTTTAATATATACATACAATGTCTCTTTAACATAATAGTCAAGTTTGTAAGTGGGCTCCAAAATACATTTTCAAGGTCGTTATGGTAAGCCCCAATAAAACACTTTCAGACAGTTTAGTCTATACTAGATAGGTGATTTCTACTCTTTTGTAGAAGTGTTATATATTCTATTATTATCTCGTTTTGAGTCCCAAGTAGAAATGACCAAGACCGATAACTCTTTCAGTGTCGCCATGGACAGGTCACGTGTTTTGGTAGACAGAAGACTCGCTCGGAATGTTGACGTATTCCACACCATCACCTTCAGTTTTAGCTTTAGCTTCGCCTAAAAAAAAGAAGAGAATATTGTTGTGTTTAACGACACCACTAGAACACTTTGATGCATTAATCATCATCTACTGGATGTCAAACATTTGGTAATTTCGACATTAAGTCGTGGGGAGGAAACCCACTACATTTTTCACTTAGTAGCAAGACATTTTTTTTATATGCACAATCCCACAGACAGTATAGCAGATACCACTGCCTTTGATATACCAGTCGTGGTGCACTGGCTGGAATGAAAAATGAAAACGGGGATTGATCCCTTCCCGATGGCGCATCAAGCGAGGCCTTTAAACAAATACATGTACGTCCAGCACCGCACACAACAGCAGATTTCAGGATATTCTAACAGGGCCCAATAGTTTTTCAGGGGAGCGACGTCCCCGCCAGCCTGTCCACATCATGGCTAAAGGCCTGCGGATAGCCCGAGCTAGGCGGATATTTGGACGGTTATGATCGGTCTTTCAGCCAGAGAGGGGCGAGATTTAGCAGTCGGTTGAGTGCACACTTGAAGTGCTTGCGTCTCAGGACCGCACCCACTCGGCGGATCCATTCAGCTGACGTTTTTTTCTCGTTCCAACCAGTGCATCACAACTGGACAAAGGCCGTGGTATGTGCTTTCCTGTCTGTGGAAAAGTGCATATAAAAAATCCCTTGCTGCTCATAGAAAAATGTAGCGGTTTTCCTCTGACCATATGTTTGACATCCAATAGCCGATGATTAATTTATCAATGTGCTCCAGTGGTGTCGTTAGACGAAACAAACTCTGTTAAAGGTCCTAACTGGGTTATAATTGTATTATTCTGTTAACAACACACCCGTCGGACACGTCGGCTACAAATGTAAAGGTGCATCCTAACCGGCCGCGTGTGACGCGAGAGACGCGAGCGATTATTTTAGAAATCATTGATTTCAATTGCCGTATCCTAACCGCACGCGTGCGACACGACATATACATCTGTAACAGTTCAACTGCCCGTGACTCACAGCTCCGGGACGTAGCTTCACTTGAAGGGGGGGGGGGGGGGGGGGGGGGGGGGGGGGGGGGGGAGTATGGAGAGTATGTAGTAGTGTTGGTATAAAGTTTTTCTACTGGCAGCAGCTAGTTGGAATTTCCCTATTACCTGAGTTGGTAGAGTGCTGGACTTTCATACTGAGAGTCCGTGGTTCGAATCCACCTAGTGGAGGTTGATTTATCTGTTAGTGATTAATTGTCAAACATTTGTTATCAGCGAACTCGAACAATTAATAATGTAATGGTATTTAACATCAGACATACGATTATTGTTGTATTAGAGCGGGAATCTTTGCCTCCTCGGTGGTAGGCAGCCAATCAGTGTTTGGACGGGACGTAGCCCAGTGGTATAGCACTCGCTTAATGCTCGGTCGGTGTGGGATCGATCCCGTGGTGGGCTCATTGGGCTATTTCTCGTTCCAGACAGTGCACCACGACTGGTATATCAAAGGCTGTGGTATGTGCTATCTTGTCTGTGGGATTGTGCATATAAAGATCCCTTGCTACTAATGAAAAAATGTAACAGGTTTCCTCTCTATGAATGTGTAAAAAATATACCATATGTTTGACATCCAATAGCCGATGATCAATAAATGAATGTGCTCTAGTGGTGTCGTTAAACAAAACAAACCATTCCGTGTTTACTCCTTTATTGTGTATGTCAGTGATTATTGTCAAATATGTGTTATCAGCGAATTCGAAAATTTATTATGGTATTTAACGTCAGACATATGGTTATTGTTGTATTAGAAGGGGACTCTTAACGGTGGTAGGCAGCAATTCCGTGTGTTCGCTATACAGTTATCTCTGGTTAAGAGAGTGATCATAACTGTCCAACTGTCCGTCTAGCTCTCGAACGGCAGGGTACTCGGGCTAGCTACAATCCTAGGAGGTGGGGGTGGGGCGGGCGACAGGAAAGATGATGAACTGAACTGAGGAAGAGAAAAGAACGGTCGTTATTAATGCAGATCATGCCAAGAAAGCGCAGCACATTAAAAATAAAATGAAAAGTTGTCAGTGGCGGATCCATAAAATCAATTTAGGGGGGTCCCCAGTGACATGAGATGGAATGCCAAGAGAACTTTGGGGGAATGCCAAGAGAACTTTGGGGTAGGTTTGGAGAGGGATCGTACACCCCCCCCCCCCCGATCCGCCTCTGGTTGTAACAGGAAAGGAAAGCACACACACCCCAAAAACAAACAAACAAACCCCTCCCCAAAAAACCCCAAAATATATTCAATGAATGAGGCAATAAGGAAAATAAAACTTGTAGAGGCGGCCGTTTGGTTGTATAAAACTGAAAGTGTTTAGCACTAAGCTCCCTTTAGCCTATTCTCAAATATAAATAGAAAAGGGCTACGTTAGACGACACTCGAACTCAGTTGTAATATAAAACTGAAAGTGTTTAGCACTTAGCTCGCTTTACCCTGTTGTCAAATATAAACAGAAAAGGGCTACGTTAGATGACACTCGAACTCAGTTGTAATATAAAACTGAAAGTGTTTAGCACTAAGCTCGCTTTAGCCTATTCTCAAATATAAACAGAAAAGGGCTACGTTAGATGACAGTCGAACTCAGTTGTAATATAAAACTGGAAGTGTTTAGCACTAAGCTCCCTTTAACCTATTCTCAAGTATAAAAAAATGGCTACGTTAGATGACACTCGAACTCAGTTGTAATAATTATTACGAAGCAGGTGATTAAGCATTGAACATGTTTATACATGTAGTTACACGCGTGTAACACACACACACACACACACACACATACACACACACACACACAGGCTTTGTAAATTTGGCCCTTAATATTTAAAATATGGCTATTTCGACACTCGAAAAGTATCAGGGAATGTTATTTCCCCATAGACATGAGAGTTCACATAGTCCTGCCGCCAGAGGGTTTTTTCGCACCCACCACTCGAACCCCCTCCCCGGCTCCAAACGAATTTATTTTGATATATTTTTTCCGGGGAGAGGGTGGATGATCCGACCCCCCTAGAAACGTCGCTGGTCACAGTCTAGACCCTCTGTATACGCAATTGAAATACGACGATCTACGTCAGGGGCGGATCCAGGGTTTTATAAAGTGTGATAAAAAAATTATGAAAAACACAAGACTGAGTTTGCCCAAGTTAAATGAGCAGAGCTCCCGAAAACAGGATATCTTTTGGAGTGGGGAGAGGGGGGGGGGGGGGGGGGTCCGAGGGCATGCTCCCCTGGACAACTGTGACATAAAGATGCTTTTGCTAGGCTCATACTAGCTACAGGACAGTCGTAGAAGTCGAGAGATCGGCGAGTTAGACGACTCCGTCGTAACATTTGGTAATTGGAGACTAGCACTAGATACGCGGTTCCATTGTACGTCGTCGGTGACTGATCTCGAATCTGTCCAGGGCTTTACTTTATTTTCTGGATGATGATTAATTACTTTTAAGTATTAACAATAGCAGTTCAAACGAGTGTGGGGGCGTAACGGGACCGCTGTGACACCCCACCCCCATTCCCCTCAGAACCGACAACATTATTTTGTGTACTGACTGGGATGGCGAAAATCCAGAGTTCATCAACAGGAATTGATCCTATGCCTCCTGATTCCTCGCAGCTCTGACGAACGCTCCATCATTGAGGTATATGATGCTCACTGTGAACATCAAACGAAACGAACACAGCACAGAAAAAAAGGGGAAAAATTTCGACCCGTACGCCTCTATAGCAAAGGCTCTAAATACTAATCCTAACCCTATCCCTAAAACTACCCTAACCATTGAGAGGGAGGGGTAACGGGTCGAACTCATGCCAAAAAAAAAAGATTAAAGAAAGGATAAATAAAACATTGGCTCACCTTTCTGTTTAATATCTTTTTGTTTCTTTTGTTTCTTTTTCTTTTTGTTTACTTGTGTATACATGTTAGATACATCATCTAAAACCTCGTTGTCTCCGGACTTCCCATTGGTCGTTTTGTGTTTCGTAACGCCTGCAGCCTTCTTCCTAACCACAGCATACGTTTCGCCAATTGGTTGCTGTTTTTCTCCCGTGTTGTTGCCGTCTGCAGTTTTATGATCTTTGTTGACGACTGTGTACATACCACTAACATCTTCTGGCTGTACTGCTACCTTCTCTCTATCTTCAACGGTTTTAAGGTTATAAATGTCATTTTCTTTCATTACTAGAATAAAAAATAAAAAATTCAGAATTAGAGTTTAAATGGCTTCATTTCTTTTTTTTCAGAAGTAGGTTTCAAGTATTAACGATATTGATTAAATAAATAATTTAAACCATTTAAAAAATCAACCTTTAAAAAAAATGTAATGGCCTATACGTTTTTTTAAGATAGGGTAAGCAAGGTTTTAGTCATGTTTAAAACAATATATATGTCTTCTTCTTCTTCTTCTTCGTCTTCTTCTTCTTATTGTTAACTTCATTCACCCCGATGGGTCCAGATACAATGGTATGTATGTACGTTTTTTTCCTTTACCTAAAATCGAAACAATGATAGACTTATATAGAAACAAAACAAATACGGGACGGCCCTTTTTAGGTAGAGATGAGTTCCCGGAAACGTACATCTCTTTTAGCCTTATACCGGTATGGGTGGTATCATGGTTAAGTCATCAAACACAAGGCTGGTAGATACAGGGTTCGCAGCCCAGTACCGGCTCCCACCCTGAACGAGTTTTAACGAATCAATGGGTAGGGGTAAGGCCACTAAACTCTCTTGTCTCTCACTAACCACTAACAATTAACAACAAACCCACTGCCCTGGACAGACAATTCAGATAGCTGAGTTGTGTGCCCAGTACAGCGTACTTGAACCTTAATTGGATTTAAGCACGAAAATAAGTCGAAATGAAACGACATTAGGCCTTAGGCTGCATTATATGTTTTCAGCAATTACAATTTCATTTTACCATTAGATCATTTACTCGATTTACTTAACTATCAGTTTTGACACAACCACTGTGTTTATTGCCACCCAAATGTTTGTTGTAGCCTAAAATGTATTATTTGTGAGGCACTTACACAAGGAAGTTTGATCTTTGAGTTTACCCAATGAAGCTGTTATCGTGTTCAAACATATAATTCTTTTGAACACAGTGTAGCTGGTAAGCAGAATTGGCATAAACATATTTAATTGGATCAACTCCGTGATAATAAATCTTTGAAGACTGAAACAAAACACGTATTTTTATTATATGAACTAGTTACTTGACATTAATGGCGTAATGAAAACTCAAGGCGATATCATATGTTTTCCTGGTGAAGATTATTTAATATAAACCTGTTTCAGTTGCAAATCACATAATTTGTACTTTAAAACTTAGGAAGATACCTTAATATAAATGTTTTCCTGTGGCTAATCAAATAGTTTCTATTCTAAAACACAGGGAGATACCTTAACATAAACGTGTTTCTGTTGCTAATCACAGAATGTTACTCTAAAACTGGAAGATACCTTACTATAAACGTTTTCCTGTCGCTAATAACAGACTTTGTACTCTAAAACAGGAAGACACCTTACTATAAACGTTTTCCTGTTGCTAATAACAGACTTTGTACTCTAAAACACAGGAAGATACCTTAAAGCCGCACACCCATCCAGCGAAAATAAATTATAATTTGGTTAATCTACAAACCTGTAACACACTTAGATCACGTTTTTATCAAATGGAGTGAAAAAGCAGGTTTTATATCGATAGATACCATGGGAATCCCCATGTCCCAATTGCTTGAAATAATTTTGAAAGTTAGTATTCTGATGTCACCGGTAGATGTCGCTCGAAGCACAACAATGCCTACGTCACGACAAATTTCACAGAGTGCGCACAGACTTGGGGTGCGTTCTTTTCACCTCTCCTGGACATGTTCCAACTGTTCTGTCCTGGTTGTATCCCCTCACCAGATATCGTAAGACTTA